>NW_027906298.1:0-234 GCF_054177405.1 Leptonychotes weddellii | reverse complement strand
CCCTCTCTCTCTCAAAAATAAATAAATAAATCTTCTTTTTTTTTTTTTTTTTTAAACATTAAGCCTCTGTCAAAAATGTATTTCTTATTTTAGGGTACAGGATTAAAGGACAAAATGATACTTACAAGTAAAGAAAAAATTACAAGAAAAAACTTGACAAAAGCTTTTCAATTGAAGTACTGTAACATTCAAACTTGACATAACAAAAGAAACAAAATTGCAAACGAAAACTCT
>NW_027906297.1:0-234 GCF_054177405.1 Leptonychotes weddellii | reverse complement strand
TCAAAGTGCTAAATGGGAAAAATCTGCAGCCAAGAATACTGTAGAGTCCATTGTCTCTCATGGTTCATCTCCCCCTCTGATTTCCCCCCTTCATTCTTCCCTTCCTGCTATCTTCTTCTTCTTCTTTTTTTTAACATATAATGTATTATTTGTTTCAGAGGTACAGGTCTGTGATTCAACAGTCTTGCACAATTCACAGCGCTTACCAGAGCACATACCCTCCCCAGTGTCTAT
>NW_027906296.1:0-234 GCF_054177405.1 Leptonychotes weddellii | reverse complement strand
TTAGATGGTCATCAGTCCTCGGGAATTCAGGTTTTTTAACATGCCATAACCTAGCCTAGCCCACCCTGTATAGTGCATCATCCTTCTGATCCCAGTGATCTGTTCAGTGATGGGTTTGTAACTGATTTAGAGTGAGAATAACTCTCAGGGCCTTTATGCATATCCATGGGACAGCTTCCCCTTTTCCACTGAACTTGGAGTTATCAAGATGTAGCTATCTTGCCAGCATGAAGG
>NW_027906295.1:0-234 GCF_054177405.1 Leptonychotes weddellii | reverse complement strand
TAATTCAACCATTTATTCCATATTCATTTCATGTGATGGCTGGGATATTTGGGTTCAAATGCATCTTCCTATTTTGTTCTTATCTTTGCTTCAGTTCTGTTTGTTATACTTTCCTTTAAAAATTTGTATGGAGGGGCGCCTGGGTGGCTCAGTCGTTAGGCCTCTGCCTTCGGCTCAGGTCATGATCCCAGGGTCCTGGGATCGAGCCCCGCATCGGGCTCCCTGCTCGGCCGG
>NW_027906294.1:0-234 GCF_054177405.1 Leptonychotes weddellii | reverse complement strand
TGTGTGTGGTAGTTTGAGGAAAGAGGAGAGTGAATTCAGACATAAACAAATGCAAATAAAAACAGAACAAAGGAAAACCCAGAAACTATTTTGGTGAGGAGTTCTGAGGGAAGTAGCCAATCTTCTGTAGCATGCATGGCTTTACTCAAGAGACTCCAAGGGCTCAGATTACCCTCCCCAGGAGAATGTATCAAGATTGTTTGGGCTATTTCGGAACTCTGTTCCCTCCACTCT
>NW_027906293.1:0-234 GCF_054177405.1 Leptonychotes weddellii | reverse complement strand
TGTGTCTTCCTCAATTTCTTTCATGAGTATTTTATAGTTTTCTGAGTACAGATCCTTTGTCTCTTTGGTTAGATTTATTCCTAGGTATCTTATGGTTTGGGGTGCAATTGTAAATGGGATCGACTCCTTAATTTCTCTTTCAGCAACCATTTTTCTTAATTAACATACCCAATTTACACAATGGGCATGTGGTGTTAGTGAGAGGTGGCAAGTGTTTGAGATACAGAGATGAGT
>NW_027906292.1:0-234 GCF_054177405.1 Leptonychotes weddellii | reverse complement strand
CAGAGTTAGTAATTTCCTTTATTTTTTGCTTGCAGAATCGCTTACATATACTTAATTCTCTCCAAATCCTCCATCGTTTCATCCACTCCAGGGTTTTTCAAGTTGTTTTGCCCACAACCCGTGGTAGGAAATATATTTTACAACAAGGCCTGACAACACAACACACATAAGCTATGAAACTAAAATTTCACAACATAATATTCACCTTCACTATAAATGATACCCTTTGATATT
>NW_027906291.1:0-234 GCF_054177405.1 Leptonychotes weddellii | reverse complement strand
GGCGCCTGGGTGGCTCAGTTGGTTAAGCGACTGCTTTCGGCTCAGGTCATGATCCTGGAGTCCCTGGATCGAGTCCCGCATCGGGCTCCCTGCTCGGCAGGGAGCCTGCTTCTCCCTCTGACCCTCCCCCCTCTCATGTGCTCTCTCTCTCTCATTCTCTCTGTCTCAAATAAATAAATAAAATCTTTAAAAAATAAAAAAATAAAAAAAAATAAAAGAAGCTATACTTCCTTT
>NW_027906290.1:0-234 GCF_054177405.1 Leptonychotes weddellii | reverse complement strand
GGAGGGCTTGCTGTGTGCTGAGAGTCACACTGGGTGCCTCAGCTCACTACCTCTCACCCCCACGTGCCCAGAGCACGATGCTGGGCCGGCCTTCGCAGACCGGGCTGCTGGGGCAGGCTTGGGTGGTGATGCTGGGCACGTGGGGGCACCAGCGGCCACGTCCCGTGGTCGGGCTGGTGTCCGTGAGCTCTCCGTGGCCGTTGCTAGCTGGGGAGGCAGGTCCCCAGGGAAGCG
>NW_027906289.1:0-234 GCF_054177405.1 Leptonychotes weddellii | reverse complement strand
GGCTGGGACTGGCTGCTGACCGTGAGCCTCGCGGCGGCCCCTGGTCTCCATGCCGAAGGTTCTGGAGCGCCTTGGCCTGGGTGCCGGGAGCTTCCTCTGCAGCTCCTCTGTGTGACCTCTGTGGTCACCTCCCCGTCTGGGAAACAGGCGGTGACGCGGCCCGCGTCCTGGGGCGGTCGTGAGGACAGCCCGTGATAAATACAGCAAGTGCAGCATGTTGTCGTGTTCGAGAGC
>NW_027906288.1:0-1472 GCF_054177405.1 Leptonychotes weddellii | reverse complement strand
CTGGGTGGCTCAGTTGGTTAAGCGACTGCCTTCGGCTCAGGTCATGATCCCAGGGTCCTGGGATCGAGCCCCACGTCGGGCTCCCTGCTCGGCAGGAAGCCTGCTTCTCCCTCTCCCACTCCCCCTGCTTGTGTTCCCTCTCTTGCGGTGTCTCTCTCTGTCAAATAAATAAATAAAATCTTTAAAAAAAAAAAAAAGATAAAGATTTCTAGGGGCAACTGGCCAGCTCAGTCAGAAGAACATGTGACTCTTGATCTGGGGGTCATGAGTTCGAGCCCCACACAGTGTGTAGAGATTACTTAAATAAATAAAACTTTGGGAAAAAAAAGATAAAGATTTCTACGGACAAAAAAATAAAAGCAACACAGAGAAATAAGTAGAGGCTAAAACCACAGGCATATGAAGCACTGAGATCTGGAAGCAAGAATTAGCTAGAAGAAGCAGAGAAAATCACTGAGACAAGACCTAGACCAAATCATCCTTTGGTACTGTGAATGACTCTAGATTAACAAAATCTCTGAGGGAAGGGGGTCCTGAACCACTAATAGAAGACCAAGAAGGAATCTTAGAAAATGAAAAATTCAAAAATTTTAAGATAAATTCTTCTTTGAACACAATTAATGAGATGAAATATAATACCTAATTACTTAAAGAAATGAAACTCACCTAATTACTTAAAGAAATGAAAAATATAAGGAAATATGAGATTGGAAAAGATTAAGAATATATAATATAAAAGTAATAGGGTTCCTAAAAGAAAAAATAGAGTAGTAGAAAAGCAATATTCAGGGAAATAACCTAAGAAGGATTTAAAAAAATTTTAAATTTATATAGTAAAATTCATTTGTGTGTGTGTGCAGTTCTGTAAGTTTTGACAAATACAAAAAATATCTGTCATAGCACCATAACCAAGTTACGTAAGACTTCCATCACCTCCCCAAATTTCCTCATACTGCCTCTTAGTGGTCAAGCACTAATTGCTGGCAACCACTGTTTATTTTCCATCCCTATTCTCCATCCTTATACTTTTGCCTTATATGAATTTCATATAAATGGAATCATACAGCACGTGGCCTTTTGAGTCTGGCCTTTTTCACTTAGCATAATGCATCTGACATTCACTTACATTGTGTTGCATGTATTAATAGTTTGTTTCTTTTTATTGCTGAGTAACATTCCATTTTACAGATGTACCACAGTTTGTGTATTCCCCAGCTGAGAGACATTTGTTTGTTTCCAGTTTGGGGTTGTTAGATTAAAGCTACTATACATTTGCATTAAGGTGTTTGTTTGAACATAAATTTTTATTTCAGTAGTGTCATGTAGTAAATATATATTTAAATGTGTAAGAAACTGCCATGCTGCTTTCCAAAGTGTCTGTATCATCTTGATTTCCCACCAGCATTATATGATAATTCCACTTGCTCTGCATTATCGCCACCGCTTGATATTGTTAGCTTTTTTTTTTTTTT
>NW_027906287.1:0-234 GCF_054177405.1 Leptonychotes weddellii | reverse complement strand
TCTCTGTCTCTTATGAATAAATAAATAAAATCTTTTAAAAAAATAAAATAGTTCTAATCATTCAAAAAAGGCCAAGATAAGCCAAGGCAATCTTGAAGTAAAATAAGGTGCAGAACTACCAGATACCAATAGCTATTTTTTTTTTTAAAGATTTTATTTATTTATTTGAGAGAGAGAATGAGAAAGAGAGCACATGAGAGGGGGGAGGGTCTGAGGGAGAAGCAGACTCCCCGC
>NW_027906286.1:0-234 GCF_054177405.1 Leptonychotes weddellii | reverse complement strand
TAGTCCCCTGAGTAAACGAGAATAACCTCTTAGGTTTTTTTTTTTTTTTTAAAGATTTTATTTATTTATTTGACAGAGAGAGAGACAGCGAGAGCAGGAACACAAGCAGGGGGAGTGGGACAGGGAGAAGCAGGCTTCCCGCTGAGCAGGGAGCCCGATGCGGGGCTCGATCCCAGGACCCTGGGATCATGACCTGAGCCGAAGGCAGACGCTTAACGACTGAGCCACCCAGGC
>NW_027906285.1:0-234 GCF_054177405.1 Leptonychotes weddellii | reverse complement strand
CTCCTGGAATCATGTTTTTCCACTAAACACTAGCCTGTTTATTTTTTCCTCTTGACTCTCCACATGTTGTTTAAAATTCTACTTGTATCTACTTATATCATTCCAAGTTGCTTTAAAGATAACATTCACCTTTTTTTTTTCTCCTCCTCATCTACTATGTTGTGAGGTCCCTAATGGCAGGGCTCATATCTTTTTTGTGGTTTGTATTCTATCCAGACAAGTGCCTTGTCCATT
>NW_027906284.1:0-234 GCF_054177405.1 Leptonychotes weddellii | reverse complement strand
TGCATGTACAAAATGAGAATATCAATAAAGATACAGAAACTGTTAAAAAAAACAAACAGAAACTCTGGAACTGAAGAACACAATAACTGATTTGAAAAATACACTAGAGGCATTCAACATTGGACTTATTCAAGCAGAAGAAACAGTCAGCAAACTCAGAGACAAGTCATTTAAAATTACTGAGTCAAAGGAACAAAAAATAAAAATAGAAAGAGTGAAGAAAGCCAAAGAAAC
>NW_027906283.1:0-234 GCF_054177405.1 Leptonychotes weddellii | reverse complement strand
ATTAGATGGCGAATGGCACAGCAGTTTTTTTTATGAAGAACAGAAAGAACCCTTCACTGGAGTCAGGAGTCCAAAGTTCCTGCTCGGCGCTGCTGCTCACTGGCTGTGTGATCTAGAACTTTCCAGCCAGCATCTCCTATCCCTATCATGGAGGAGCGTCTGCCTTCAGCTCAGGTCATGATCCCAGGGTCCTGGGATCGAGCCCGATTCCGGCTCAGTGGGGAGTCTGCTTCT
>NW_027906282.1:0-234 GCF_054177405.1 Leptonychotes weddellii | reverse complement strand
CCTAATGTAATTAGCTCACAAAATTAAATAGCTTTAAAACTCAAGGATTAGTCTAAGGTTTAGTCTAAGTTTCTAAAAACCCTGTTTAAAAGTTGTTTAAGACCCAGAGATATGACACTGCTTATAATCTTAGTTCTTTGTAAAAATACCTGCAAAAATAAACAACAATCACCTTAAACTTTTAACAAGAAAAAGTGCCCAATGTAAAAAGTTACTTTAATTTTTCCCCTAAAT
>NW_027906281.1:0-234 GCF_054177405.1 Leptonychotes weddellii | reverse complement strand
CTCAGTAGGGAGCCTGCTTCTCCCTCTGCCTTCTGCTCTCCCTGATTGTGCGTGCTCTCTCTCTCTCTGACAAATAAATAAAATCTTAAAAAAAAAAATGGATCAAACCCAAAACATAAGAGCTAAATAAGTGTAACTGTATTACTAATGTATGACATTATCTCACTAAAGGGGATGGAAGGAAAAGGAGCTGACCTAACTACTTTGGATAACAGTATTTTTGACTGGCTTACT
>NW_027906280.1:0-234 GCF_054177405.1 Leptonychotes weddellii | reverse complement strand
GGGTTGGCCTGGTGGTGGGTATTGAGGAGGGCACGTTCTGCATGGAGCACTGGGTGTTATGCACAAACAATGAATCATGGAACACTTCATCTAGAACTAATGGTGTAATGTATGGGGATTAACATAAGAATTAAAAAAAAAATTGGGAAAAAAAAAAAGAAAAACTTGGCAGTGAATCAAAAGACTTTTTGCATTGCCTTGACTGACTGCATTCTTCACTTTTTAGCTAATTAT
>NW_027906279.1:0-234 GCF_054177405.1 Leptonychotes weddellii | reverse complement strand
CTGCTTTGAACGTGACCATCTGTGTGTGACCCTCAGGTCGGCAGCACTGCGAGGGGTTCTGGGGTAATGATGGCCGCCATGAACTCAGGAACCGGTGGGTGCTGAGCACTGCTGGTCAGGTGACTCGCAGGATCTTGAGTTTTCCCCGCAATCCTGGCATTACCATCCCACTTTGCAAAAGAGGAAGCTGTGGTTTAGAAAGGTTAAATAATTTGCCAAAACCACACATAGCCG
>NW_027906278.1:0-234 GCF_054177405.1 Leptonychotes weddellii | reverse complement strand
TATTATAACACTTTAGGCTGGTATCAGTCACTACAGATGTACTTTAATCTTTTTCATGAATGGAGACAATTCTAGTTTCGTTTGCTCTAAAGGGATAATGAATTATATAAAAGTAAAATATGCAGCACAACGTTCTAGACATTGGATTTTTGTCTCTCTGCCCCATCTGCCACTTCCTACTCCGCACTCTACCTCACTGTTCTGAAATACATACCTTTGCTTTTTGTTGTTGTT
>NW_027906277.1:0-1473 GCF_054177405.1 Leptonychotes weddellii | reverse complement strand
GTAGAATATTTCTTAATTTTAATATAGCTGGCACACAATGTTACACTAGTTTCAGGTGTACAACTTAGTGATTTGACAAGTTATACATTATGCTACATTCACCACAAGTGTAGCTACCATCTATCTCATTACATTGCTATTACATTATCATTCCTTATACTGTGCCTTTTATTCTTGTGACTTATTCATTACATAACTGGAAGCCTGTATCTCCCACTCCCCTTCATCCATATTGCCCATCCCCGCTACGCCCCTCTGGCAACCATCAGTTTGGTCTCTGTATTTATAAGTCTGATTCTGTTTTTCATTTTTTATTCATTTTCTTAGATTCCACTTAATGAGTGAAATTATAAGGTATTTGTCTTTTTTAGTCTGACTTATTTCAGTTAACATAATACTCTCTAGGTCCATCCATGTTGTCTCAAATGATGCAATCTCATTCTTTTTTATGGCTGGTAATGTCCCATTGTGTCTGTCTGTCTACCTGTCTCTCTCCTTCTTTTCTCTCTCTCTATATAGACAGATGATGATAGATGATAGATAGATAGATAGATAGATAGATAGATAGATAGATAGATTACATTTTCCTTATCCATTCTTCTATAGATGGACACCTAGGGTGCTTCCATATCTTGGCTATTTTAAATAATGCTGCAATAAACATAGTGCATATACCCAACAATAGATATATGATGCAGTGAAAGAGAGAGGAGAGTGAGTGAATATTTCTGAATGATATTTACAGAACAATAATTGAATCTCTTATACAGTCTGAAGAGACCTTGTAGATGCATCACTTAGGTGTACAAGAAAACATGTTCTAAGGAATATGGTTGATTGACAACTTTTACCTTTGACACCTCCACTCAGGATACTGCCAGCCTAATATTGAGTATGGTGAAGATACAAGAACCAGGTCATTTCTACTAAAATAGGACTCCTTAAAGAGCCAATTTTTGTTCAGAGACTTCCACAGGCCTTGCCAAAACTTTCTCAGAGTTGTCTTGCAGTCTGATGCTCTTCCCATTCTCTTCTTCCATCCTTCACTTCTTTCAATAATGCCTGTTTTGCATTGTGTCCTGAAGATACCCCTTGCCTCCTTCTGTTCCTTGAACCTCAATTCTTCACAGACATCCCTAACTACACTGTGTAGAAAGAGCTTATTAAAAACTTTTCACTTACTGAAACTCATGTGAATGTGAAATTAGAAAAAAAATTCTTGAATTTTAAGTGCTCAGGAGTAGAATTTGGAGAAGCACTGGACAGGAGGCAAGGGGATATTATTCTTGCTTTCCTAATGATGACTGAAGTGAGTCTGATCAAAGGGACTGATTGTGAAAAAATTCAGGAGGGGAAACATTCAGTGCACGAGAAAGTCACGAATTCCACAAGATTTCCTAGTCTATTGAATATGGACTTAGGGGAAAAGTCAAAGATTATTTCTGGATTGAGAATCATAGCTTCCATTTGATA
>NW_027906276.1:0-234 GCF_054177405.1 Leptonychotes weddellii | reverse complement strand
AGGTTTCCACGTTAGAGAACAGTGCACTCTTGTGGGACATTAACACCAGCACGACAAAAGCTCTCTGCACCACAGAGCAGTTTACAAAGCAGAAGTGTACAAATGAAAGAGAGTAATCAATATATATTTGTTTTAACTGGATTAACATGGGTATATGATGAATGTGTATATTCTTAAGTCTTCGATTTTGGAAAAAGAAGCACATACTCTATTCTCCTTTTATGAATTCCTAGT
>NW_027906275.1:0-234 GCF_054177405.1 Leptonychotes weddellii | reverse complement strand
GGCCAGGCCATAGTCCACCATCACATTCTGAATCAAGGCCATGGCCAGGCCCCCACCTTGGGTTTAGAATACATGCTATGAACAAACGGGCCACTAACTAGTTGCAGGTCTGACAATATTAATATGTTTGCAGCCAATAAGGCAGTTCATAAAAGAGCTCAATGATACGGAGATAAGGCTTATTACTATTATATTCAGTAAAAAAACTATAAGGAAACATACTTAATGTGGAGG
>NW_027906274.1:0-234 GCF_054177405.1 Leptonychotes weddellii | reverse complement strand
TGGGAGTTCCATTTTACAGGTAAATAACTGAGACTCACAGGCCTTGAGTGTCTTGTTCAGAGTCACTAAGACATGAAAGTGGTCATGTGGCTTGGGTAGATATGGCTGATTGTCTCTAAAATGCCTCATCTCCTTTCTCCTTGTGGACAGGGACTCGAATTTAAGGCTGCAAGGCGCCCAGCCGGAAGTGATGACTTATGATTAAGACAATCATGACAGGGGTGCCTGGGTGGC
>NW_027906273.1:0-234 GCF_054177405.1 Leptonychotes weddellii | reverse complement strand
GGAGGGCACGTTCTGCATGGAGCACTGGGTGTGGGGCACGAACAATGAATCATGGAACACTTCATCTAGAACTAATGATGTAATGTATGGGGATTAACATAAGAATAAAAAAAAAAAGACCTAAAAAAAAAAAGTTAATAACTAAAAAAAAAAAAAAGAACTTCCTCATTGAAAAAGGAAAGTATGAAAAACGTTAACAGCTAACATCATACTTAATGGTGAAAGACCAAATGC
>NW_027906272.1:0-234 GCF_054177405.1 Leptonychotes weddellii | reverse complement strand
GTTCAGTGACAAAAATGACTTGGACAAGGGCAAGATCTCTTATAGTCTTGATTAGAAAGACTCACCAACATGCAGTTGTCAATTCTGCCAAAGCTGATCTGTAAATTTACCTCAAACCCTTCAAAAGTCATGTGCAGTATTAAAGCAAGAGAAAATAGCTGGAAAAAAAAGATTGACCAGGAGGAAATAGCCCTAACAGCCACTTTCATATTTGGGCCGATGTAGTAGAGGTGG
>NW_027906271.1:0-234 GCF_054177405.1 Leptonychotes weddellii | reverse complement strand
TGTTTTTTAAAAGGAACTAATTTAGGGGTGCCTGGCTGGCACAGTTGGAAGAATGAGCAATTCTTGATCTTGGGGTCATGAGTTCGAGCCCCACGTTGTGTGTGGAGATTGCTTTTTAAATAAAAAGAAAGTTTAGGGCGCCTGGGTGGCTCAGTTGGTTAAGCAACTGCCTTTGGCTCAGGTCATGATCCTGGAGTCCCGGGATCGAGTCCCACGTCGGGCTCCCTGCTCGGC
>NW_027906270.1:0-234 GCF_054177405.1 Leptonychotes weddellii | reverse complement strand
TCACATAGATAAGAACAATAGAAGTTGAGAAACGCAGCCTAGGTGTAGCCACATAATGGAGTGTTGCCAAAGGAATATGGGTGGAAATAATGTTCGTCATTTCCAGGATGGACCCATAAAATGGCATACACAAGAGCCCCTCTCTCTTTCCCCATCTGTTAACTGAATGGAGAAGACCATGAATACCTATGGGGGGGGGTGCACGGGGCAGACCCAGAAAATGGAAGAAGCCTG
>NW_027906269.1:0-234 GCF_054177405.1 Leptonychotes weddellii | reverse complement strand
CATCCCCTTAATCCAACGGATTGCAGACCAGTCCATGTGGGCTCCTTTAAATTTTTCTGTACTTTCTAATCTTTGTTTCAGTGAACAATTACATTTATAACCAGAAAAATAAAATTTGAAAAGTCAAGAAAGCTGTCTTGTACAGTTTAGAAGTCTTTTCATTAAGACAGTGTGAAATTGTCAGGTTAAAAAAAAAAACAAAAAACTTTTAACTGCTTGGAAAATTGCAGCTAT
>NW_027906268.1:0-234 GCF_054177405.1 Leptonychotes weddellii | reverse complement strand
GGCCAGGCCATAGTCCACCATCACATTCTGAATCAAGGCCATGGCCAGGCCCCCACCTTGGGTTTAGAATACATGCTATGAACAAACGGGCCACTAACTAGTTGCAGGTCTGACAATATTAATATGTTTGCAGCCAATAAGGCAGTTCATAAAAGAGCTCAATGATACGGAGATAAGGCTTATTACTATTATATTCAGTGAAAAAACTATAAGGAAACATACTTAATGTGGAGG
>NW_027906267.1:0-234 GCF_054177405.1 Leptonychotes weddellii | reverse complement strand
TGTCCCCCAGCTCCTGGCAACCAGTAATCTACTTTCTATCTCTGTAGAGTTGCACATTCTGGACATTTCATAAAAATGGAATCAGATGATATGTGGCCTTTTGTGTCGGCTACTTTCACCTGCCAGAGTGTTTTCAAGATCCATTTAAGTTGTAACATGTGTCAGCAGTTAATTAATTCCTTTTTCTGGCTGAATAATTGTATGTATACAGCACTTCATTTTTTATCCAGTCAT
>NW_027906266.1:0-1473 GCF_054177405.1 Leptonychotes weddellii | reverse complement strand
TTGACATCTTCACAAAATTTGTTCTTCCAATCCATAAGCATGGAATGTTTTTCCATTTTTTTGTGTCTTCCTCAATTTCTTTCATGAGTATTTTATAGTTTTCTGAGTACAGAATCTTTGCCTCTTTGGTTAGATTTATTCCTCAGTATATTATGGTTTTGGGTAAAATTGTAAATGGGATCAACTCCTTAATTTCTCTTTCTTCAGTCTTGTTGTTGGTGTATAGGAATGCCACTGACTTCTGTGCATTGATTTTATATCCTGCCACTTGACTGAATTCCTGTATGAGTTCTAGCAGTTTGGGGGTGGAGTCTTTTGGGTTTTCCACATAAAGTATCATATCATCTGCAAAGAGTGAGAGTTTGACTTCTTCATTGCTGATTTGGATGCCTTTATTTCTTCTTCTTGTCTGATTGCTGTGGCTAGGACTTCTAATACTATGTTGAATAGCAGTGGTGATAGTGGACATCCTGCCCTGTTCCTGACCTTAAGGGAAAAGCTCTCAGTTTTTCCCCATTGAGAATGATATTCACTGTGGGTTTTTCATAGATGGCTTTTATGATATTGGGGTATGTAACCTCTATCCTTATACTCTAAAGAGTTTTGATCAAGAAAGGATGCTGTACTTTGTCAAATCCTTTTTCTACATCTATTGAGAGGATCATATGGTTCTTGTTCTTTCTTTTATTAATGTATTGTATCGCATTGATTGATTTGTGGATGTTGAAGAAATCTTGCAGCCCAGGGATGAATCCCACTTGCTCGTGATGAATAATCCTTTTAATGTACTGTTGGATCCTATTGGCTAGTATTTTGGTGACAATTTTTGCATCCATGTTCATCAAGGATATTGGCCTGTAATTCTCCTTTTTGATGGGGTCTTTGGTTTGGGGATCAAGGTAATGGTGACCTCATAAAAGGAGTTTGGAAGTTTTCCTTCCATTTCTATTTTTTGGAACAGTTTCAGAAGAATAGGTATTAATTCTTCTTGAAATGTTTGGTAGAATTCCCCTGGGAAGCCATCTGGCCCTGGGCTTTTGTTTTTTGGGAGATTTTTGATGACTGTTTCAATGTCCTTACTGGTTATGGGTCTGTTCAGGTTTTCTATTTCTTCCTGGTTCAGTTTTGGTAGTTGATACATCTCTAGGAATGCATCCATTTCTTCCAGATTATCTAATTTCCTGGCATAGAGTTGCTCAGAATATGTTCTTATAATTGTTTGTTTTTCTTTGGCATTGGTTGTGATTGCTCCTCTTTCATTCATGATTTTATTTATTTGGGTCATTTTTCTTTTCTTTTTGATAAGTCTGGCCAGTGGTTTATCCATCTTGTTAATCTTGTTAATTCTTTCAAAGAACCACCTCCTAGTTTTGTTGATCTGTTCTACTGTTCTTTTAGTTTCTATTTCATTGATTTCTGCTCTGATCTTTATTATTTCTCTTCTCCTGCTGGGTTCAGGCTTTATTTACTGTT
>NW_027906265.1:0-234 GCF_054177405.1 Leptonychotes weddellii | reverse complement strand
TGTGAAGCCTAGGACAGGCTGCTCAATACTCCGTCGGATATGACCTCTAAATGATGACAAGATTGGCCAGGCCAAATACAACTGGAAAGCTGGACTTTTATAGACTGAGAGATTTTCTGAATATTTATAAGATGGTGTCTCCAATTAAACTTTCACCACTCCCATCGTTCAAATAGGAGCTGTTCCCTGGAAGACTCTTGAATAAACCTGTATATTTGACCCACCAGACTGCCA
>NW_027906264.1:0-234 GCF_054177405.1 Leptonychotes weddellii | reverse complement strand
TCCTCTTTCTAATTGGTTCTGAGAAGTTTTATTACTATGTGCTTTACTGTAGTTTTCTTTATGGTCTTGTACTTAGAATTTGTTGAGCTTCTTTGGTCTGTAGATATGAATGTTTCATAAAATTTGAAAAGTTTTGGCCACTATTTCTTCAAATATTTCTTCTTTCCCTCTCTTTTCTACATTGCGGACTCCACTTAATTGCATTTCCGGTTATTTGAAGTTGTCTCACAACTA
>NW_027906263.1:0-234 GCF_054177405.1 Leptonychotes weddellii | reverse complement strand
TATTATAACACTTTAGGCTGGTATCAGTCACTACAGATGTACTTTAATCTTTTTCATGAATGGAGACAATTCTAGTTTCGTTTGCTCTAAAGGGATAATGAATTATATAAAAGTAAAATATGCAGCACAACGTTCTAGACATTGGATTTTTGTCTCTCTGCCCCATCTGCCACTTCCTACTCCGCACTCTACCTCACTGCTCTGAAATACATACCTTTGCTTTTTGTTGTTGTT
>NW_027906262.1:0-234 GCF_054177405.1 Leptonychotes weddellii | reverse complement strand
TATACGACACCAGTAGTACATGTAGTAGTTTTCATATAACAGATGTCTGAGGACTAAAATTCCGGTAAGTGGAATATATTTTCATACAATATGTATAAAATGATTAACCCATATAATATGTTCAAAATCAGTGTAATGCCTATTTCTCTTAAAAAAAATGTTTCTCTTTTTCCCATCTGTCCATAGATCTAAATTTTGTTGAGGTAATAAATCATTGAGATATTTGTCTCTCTT
>NW_027906261.1:0-234 GCF_054177405.1 Leptonychotes weddellii | reverse complement strand
GAATGTATTACATTCTCTGCAAGCATTTCCGACCTAAATCAACTTTCTGATGTACTTCAGAGATTTAACTATGATCATATAATTATCCCAAGAAAAGTACAGAACTCTCTGTGCATTATCTATTTGTAAAGATGTTTACTCTTATTCTCTTATATTAAAAAAGTTTAGGTGATCAACATAACAATAAAAAAATTTTTTTTAAGTTTAAGAGATTATAACTACTGTACAAATCAT
>NW_027906260.1:0-234 GCF_054177405.1 Leptonychotes weddellii | reverse complement strand
TATTCTTATTTGTTTTCAAATGTCCCTATCAGTAACCTTATGCTTTTCAACTGAAATTCTTTTTTTTTTCAGACCTGAAATTTATATTGATATATTTTATGACTTTAATTTTGCTTGATATCTTTTAGATTTTTGAGTATTTTCTTTCCTTTTTAAAATTTTTTTATTTCATTTAAAGTATTTTAAAGATAGCAATATCAGGCGCCTGGGTGGCTCAGTTGGTTAAGCGACTGC
>NW_027906259.1:0-234 GCF_054177405.1 Leptonychotes weddellii | reverse complement strand
CAGAGTTAGTAATTTCCTTTATTTTTTGCTTGCAGAATCGCTTACATATACTTAATTCTCTCCAAATCCTCCATCGTTTCATCCACTCCAGGGTTTTTCAAGTTGTTTTGCCCACAACCCGTGGTAGGAAATATATTTTACAACAAGGCCTGACAACACAACACACATAAGCTATGAAACTAAAATTTCACAACATAATGTTCACCTTCACTATAAATGATACCCTTTGATATT
>NW_027906258.1:0-234 GCF_054177405.1 Leptonychotes weddellii | reverse complement strand
GTTCAGTGACAAAAATGACTTGGACAAGGGCAAGATCTCTTATAGTCTTGATTAGAAAGACTCACCAACATGCAGTTGTCAATTCTGCCAAAGCTGATCTGTAAATTTACCTCAAACCCTTCAAAAGTCATGTGCAGTATTAAAGCAAGAGAAAATAGCTGGAAAAAAAAGATTGACCAGGAGGAAATAGCCCTAACAGGCACTTTCATATTTGGGCCGATGTAGTAGAGGTGG
>NW_027906257.1:0-234 GCF_054177405.1 Leptonychotes weddellii | reverse complement strand
GGCTGGGACTGGCTGCTGACCGTGAGCCTCGCGGCGGCCCCTGGTCTCCATGCCGAAGGTTCTGGAGCGCCTTGGCCTGGGTGCCGGGAGCTTCCTCTGCAGCTCCTCTGTGTGACCTCTGTGGTCACCTCCCCGTCTGGGAAACAGGCGGTGACGCGGCCCGCGTCCTGGGGCGGTCGTGAGGACAGCCCGTGATAAACACAGCAAGTGCAGCATGTTGTCGTGTTCGAGAGC
>NW_027906256.1:0-1473 GCF_054177405.1 Leptonychotes weddellii | reverse complement strand
GGAAATGGTCCTAGTTTCATTCTTCTGCATGTGGCTGTCCAATTTTCCCAACACCATTTGTTGAAGAGACTGTCTTTTTTCCACTGGACATTCTTTCCTGCTTTGTCGAAGATTAGTTGACCATAGAGTTGAGGGTCCATTTTTGGGCTCTCTATTCTGTTCCATTAATCGATGTATCTGTTTTTGTGCCAGTACCATACTGTCTTGATGAGGACAGCTTTGTAATAGAGCTTGAAGTCTGGAATTGTGATGCCACCAGCTTTGCTTTTCTTTTTCAACATTCCTCTGGCTATTCGGGGTCTTTTCTGGTTCCATACAAATTTTAGGATTATTTGCTCTATTTCTTTGAAAAAAGTTGATGGTATTTTGATAGGGATTGCATTAAATGTATCGATTGTTCTAGGTAGCATAGACATTTTCACAATATTTGTTCTTCTAATCCATGAGCATGGAACGTTTTTCCATTTCTTTGTGTCTTCCTCAGTTTCTTTCATGAGTATTTTATAGTTTTCTGAGTACAGATCTTACATCTCCTTGGTTAGATTTATTCCTAGGTATCTTATGTTTTGGGGTGCAGTTGTAAATGGGATTGATTCCTTAATTTTTCTTTCTTCTTGTTGTTGGTATATATAAATGCAACTGATTTCTATGCATTGATTTTACATCCTGCCACTTCACTGAATTCCTGTATGAGTTCTAGCAGTTTTGGGTTTTCCACATAAAGTATCATATCATCTGTAAAGAGTGAGAGTTTGACTTCTTCTTTGCCGATTTGGATGCCTTTTATTTCTTTTTGTTGTCTGATTGCTGAGACTAGGACTTCTAGTACTATGTTGAATAGCAGTGGTGATAGTGGACATCCCTGCCGTGTTCCTGACCTTAGGGGGAAAGCTCTCAGTTTTTCCCCATTGAGTATGGTATTCGCTGTGGGTTTTTCATAGATGGCTTTTATGATATTGAGGTATGTACCCTCTATCCCTACACTGTGAAGAGTTTTAATCAAGAAAGAATGCTGTACTTTGTCAAATGCTTTTTCTGCATCTATTGAGAGGATCATACGGTTCTTGTTCTTTCTTTTATTAATGTATTGTATCACATTGATTGATTTGTGGGTGTTGAACCAACCTTGCAGCCCAGCAATAAATCCCACTTGGTCGTGGTGAATAATTCTTTTAATGTACTGTTGGATCCAATTGGCTAGTATTTTGGTGAGAATTTTTGCATCCATGTTCATCAGGGATATTGGTCTGTATTTCTCCTTTTTGATGGGGTCTTTGTTTGATTTTGGGATCAAGGTAATGCTGGCCTCATAAAATGAGTCTGGAAGTTTTCCTTCTATTTCTATTTTTTGGAACAGTTTCAGAAGAATAGGTATTAATTCTTTAAATGTTTGGTAGAATTCCCCTGGGAAGCCATCTGGCCCTGGGCTCTTGTTTGTTGGGAGATTTTTGATTATTGCTTCAGTTTCCTTAG
>NW_027906255.1:0-234 GCF_054177405.1 Leptonychotes weddellii | reverse complement strand
TTAGATGGTCATCAGTCCTCGGGAATTCAGGTTTTTTAACATGCCATAACCTAGCCTAGCCCACCCTGTATAGTGCATCATCCTTCTGATCCCAGTGATCTGTTCAGTGATGGGTTTGTAACTGATTTAGAGTGAGAATAACTCTCAGGGCCTTTATGCATATCCATGGGACAGCTTCCCCTTTTCCACTGAACTTGGAATTATCAAGATGTAGCTATCTTGCCAGCATGAAGG
>NW_027906254.1:0-234 GCF_054177405.1 Leptonychotes weddellii | reverse complement strand
TTAAGCCCTTATAAACCTCCCTCTATGTGAACAAGGAATCATAACATTGCGTGGTCTTATACCGCACGTGGAAAACAAGTTTTTCTACCTCTTCTCAAGTGCAACTGACAATATTGTTAAATGCTTTGTTGGATGAGTGTGTATTTCTAAGGTATTACCTAGATCTAAAAACTTTCATCAGAACTTTAATGAAATTAGTTTGGCATGATTTTTCCTAAATAGTGTTGCACAGAT
>NW_027906253.1:0-234 GCF_054177405.1 Leptonychotes weddellii | reverse complement strand
TAAAGTTCTTGGTATCAAACACTTTGATCCTTCAAAGGCTTTTCTTCATGAAAGCAAAGAAAATTTTGCTCTCAAAACGCCGTTGAAAGAAGGCAATACAAACTGCTGTTGAGCTCCTATGGAGTTTCAAGAATGATGCAAGTAAACATCTGAAAGACCTGTTAAAGATTATTTCATTCTTACTATTTTTATTATTATTGTTGCTATTATTATTATGTTTGTAATGAATATTTT
>NW_027906252.1:0-234 GCF_054177405.1 Leptonychotes weddellii | reverse complement strand
TTGTGAAGCCTAGGATAGGCTGCTCAATACTCGTTGGATATGACCTCTAAATGATGACAAGATTGGCCAGGCCAAATACAACTGGAAAGCTGGACTTTTATAGACTGAGAGATTTTCTGAATATTTCTAAGATGGTGTCTCCAATTAAACTTTCACCACTCCCATCGTTCAAATAGGAGCTGTTCCCTGGAAGACTCTTGAATAAACCTGTATATTTGACCCACCAGACTGCCA
>NW_027906251.1:0-234 GCF_054177405.1 Leptonychotes weddellii | reverse complement strand
GCTACCACCTCCTCTGGTCTTATGTTCTGCAAAGCCTTACTCTACAAACTCTCTCCTGCCACCTCCATAGCAGCCCTGGAAGGCAGGCAGGTTAGGTCTGCTGCACCCATTTTACAGATAAGGAAATGATCCTGAGAGGTGGGGCTTTCGTGTTGAGGTCAAGTTGAGGCTACAGCCCTGCCTCCACCCCCACCCCCACCGGGTGCTGCTGTGTCCCAGGCCAACCATTTTGCG
>NW_027906250.1:0-234 GCF_054177405.1 Leptonychotes weddellii | reverse complement strand
CATAAGTTAAATGCAACCATATATATATATATATATTTTTTAAGTAATCTCTACATGCCCAATGTGGGGCTCTAACTACCCACTACCCCAAGAGAAGAGTCACATGCTCTACTGACTGAGCCAGCCAGGCGCCCCTGATGCAACATATATTTTAACTTAATTGATAAGAACCACTCAAGTGAAATGGAGGAAGTAGATACCAGCTTGCCGAGGACTGAGAAATGAGTGGGAAAT
>NW_027906249.1:0-234 GCF_054177405.1 Leptonychotes weddellii | reverse complement strand
GAAAGGTGTTACGAGGGGGAACGTATGGCCTATACCCCCCCTTTTTAAAAGATTTTATTTATTTATTTGAGAGAGAGAGCATGTGAGCACAAGCAGGAGTAGGGGCAGAGGGAGAGGGAGAAGCAGACTCCCTGATGAGCAGGGAGCCCCACACGGGGCTCGATCCCAGCACCCTGGGACCCTGAGATCATGACTTGAGAAGGCAGACACTTAACTGACTCAGCCACCTAGGTG
>NW_027906248.1:0-234 GCF_054177405.1 Leptonychotes weddellii | reverse complement strand
GGGGGGGTGCTGTGGAAGCTGGGGCACCTCGCCCGGGTCGCTGTCACGGCAGGGGGGTGCCACCGCGGGAGTCTGTGTGGTGGGCGGTTGTGTTTCCCTGGCTCCTGGAGGGCGGGTGAGGCTTCCTCTTCTCTGATTCTTCTCTGCCCTGCAGTGATAGAGGCCTTAGGGGTGCTGGAGCCCCGGGACTCGCCTCTACCCTGGCGCGATGGGAGCCTCTCAGACCTGAGCCTG
>NW_027906247.1:0-234 GCF_054177405.1 Leptonychotes weddellii | reverse complement strand
GAGAAGATGCTGTATCTCAAGGGGAAGCATGTTCCGGCCACATCTTGCCACACCATCCAGAAGAGAGACATTGCGAGAAGGAAACACCATTGACATTTTACTCTGCATGATGCAGGCAACATTTTGTTTTGCAAGGACCTTGGTTAACCTGAAAAAGTTGATGCCAATGTTAATACTTAAAGATAAAATATGGGTGCAGCGGAAGGGAAAGAATTTGTAGTCAATAATAAAGTC
>NW_027906246.1:0-234 GCF_054177405.1 Leptonychotes weddellii | reverse complement strand
GGCAGACGCTTAACCAACTGAGCCACCCAGGGGCTCCCTGATACTTCTGAGTCAAATTTAGGATCCCAGAATTCTTACCCAATTTCTCTGATGGTATCTCTTTTCCACACCAAAATCTATGGCCTCAATCCAATGTAACTATCTACTTGCTTACAACCTTACAACACATACCTCCAGAATAACAATACCAATATTATTATCAATTAATAGAATTATCTGATTACTAAAACCAGC
>NW_027906245.1:0-1473 GCF_054177405.1 Leptonychotes weddellii | reverse complement strand
TGGGACTCCCTGCTGGACTGGAAAAGGTTCAAAATTTTCAGGGGGTGCTGGATGCTGATCTGGGACCTCCTGCTGGATTGGAGATGGTTCAATTTCCTCAGGAAGATCTTCAGGCTGAGTTGGGACTTCCTGCTGGACTGGAGAAGGTTCAACATTTTCAGGGGCTGCTGGATGATCTCGGGCCTCCTGCTGGATTGGAGAAGGTTCCAACTGCTCAGGGAACACGGCAGACGGAGCTGAGGCCTCTTGTTGGGGTAGAAAAGTTTCAACCTCATTAGTGGACTCTGGAGTTATGGTAAGTGCCAGATCCACAGGTTTAACAGTGACACTGGGCAACAGCAGAAGCTGAGTTTGACTCTGACCTAGAGGAGAAACTGTTACCATATGATGCTCTGGAGAGTAAGCTGGGACCTCTTCCTGTTGGGTTGGAGAAGGTTCAACCTCACCAGAAGGCTCTGGATGCTGAGATGTGGCTTCCTGCTGGGTGGCAGAAGGATTAACTTCCTCAGAGGTCTGTAGTTGCTAACTTGGGGCCTCCTGATGGGTTGCAGGTTTAACCTCCCTAAGGGGATTTGGATGCTGAACTGTGGCCTCTGACTGGGCTGGAGAAGGTTCAATCCCCTCAAGAGACTCTGGATACTGAGTTGGGGTCTCTGGTTGGGTTGGAAAAGGCTCACCCTCCTCTGGGACCTGAGGGTGCTGAGCTGGGGACTCCTCTTGGGTTGTAGGTTTGATGCCCTCAGAGGTCTGCAGGTGCTGAGCTGGGGCTTCTTGTTGGGTTGGAGAAGGTGCAACCTGCTCAGATGTCTGTGGATCCTCACCCTGGCTCTCCTCCTGGGTTGAAGATTCACCCTTCTCAGGGGTCTGTGGAAATTGAGCTGGAGCCTCCTCCTGGGATGGAGATGGTTTTCCTTCCTCAGGGGCTTGTGGATGCTGGACTGGGGCCTCCTGCTGGGTTGAAGGTTTAACTTTCTAAGGAGTCTGTGGATGATGACCCTGGCTCTCCTCCTGTATTGAGGAAGGTTCAGCCTCTAGAGGGGTTTGTGGAAGCTGAGCTGGGGCCTCCTGCTGGGGTGGAAGATGTTCACCCTCTTCTGGGTCTCTGGAGGTTTGGCCAGGGCCTCCTCCTGGGTTGAAGATGGTTCACCCTCGGGGCCCTGTGATTGCTGAGCCAGGGCCTCCTGTTGGGTTGTGGGAGGTTTAACTTCTCCAGGATACTCAGGATGCTGAACTGAGGTTTCCTGCTGTGTTGGAGGTTTCTCCTGTGTGGTAGGTTCTGGGGATTCAGTTGGAGTCTCCTGTTGAACTGGCAAAGGTTCAGCTTCCTCAGGGGACTGTGGAGGCAGAGTTGGGGCTTCATGCTGGGTTGCAAATGGTTCCACATTAAGGGGCACAGAGGGCTGAGCTGCAGCCTCCTGCTGAACTGGCAAAGGTCCCACCTCTGTAATGGGTTCTGGTGTTATAGTAACCTGC
>NW_027906244.1:0-234 GCF_054177405.1 Leptonychotes weddellii | reverse complement strand
GCCAACAGAAAAAGACGCTTGAGTGCTTCATGAAAGAGAGAAGATTAAAACTCCAGCTTTCTCATGGATGACAAGGAGGAAAGATTGCTGCATCACCCACTGCTCAGTGTTGTTTGGAGGCTGATAACAAGGCAGAATAAAGCCAACGTGGAGCCTTTTCTCCAAGCTGCTCACAGAGCCAACTGTGACTAAACAGCACCATGAGCTGGCAATGGCTCTGTGCCGCTTGGGGCT
>NW_027906243.1:0-234 GCF_054177405.1 Leptonychotes weddellii | reverse complement strand
GGCTGTATGTTTCTTTCTATACAGGGCTGTAGCTGTATCCTATAAATTTTGACATTTTTTTTCATTTTCATTTAGTTCAGGATATTTTTTAGTTTCCTTTTTGATTTCTTCTTTGACACATCAGTTATAGACATATGTTGTTTGATTTTAAGGTTTTGGGGGATTTTCCAGAAACTTTTTACTGATTTTTTTTTTTTTTTTTAATTTATTTGACAGAGAGAGACACAGCGACAG
>NW_027906242.1:0-234 GCF_054177405.1 Leptonychotes weddellii | reverse complement strand
GTCCTGCCCACCCCCCCCCACCCCGCCCCAGGATGTCCATCCAGCCCTATGTCCACATAGCGGTCAAGAGGTTCCCATGTGCCCGGCTCTGGGCTAAGCATTGGCATTCCATGGGGCAGATGGGGGGCATGGTCTGAGCCCTCCAGGAGCCCACCTTGCCCAGACTTGTTTCTTAAGGAGACACTGGGTGCTGGGGATGCTGGGGGGATGCTACCCTAGGATGAAGGGGTCAGG
>NW_027906241.1:0-234 GCF_054177405.1 Leptonychotes weddellii | reverse complement strand
GTGGCCATGTGCTAAAAATATGACGTAGCTCAGTGATTCTATTGTCATACTTGTTTGTGGCTGATCAAACATCTCAGGAAAGATGACATAGTCTGATAGAGAAGGTGAAAATTCTTATTCCCCTACCATGTAATCTGTGTTCCTAAAGGGACTTTCTTTCATGAGTCTTCTCCCACCCTCAAATTACTGAACATTGATACTGGAAATCATCCTAGTCATTAAAGATTTGGGGGC
>NW_027906240.1:0-234 GCF_054177405.1 Leptonychotes weddellii | reverse complement strand
GGCCGCAGCGTTGGGCGCGGCGCCCGGGAGCAGGTGTGCAGGAGCGCAGCGCGCGGCGAGCGCAGCCCTCGCCCCGGAGCCCGGCCGCGCCGCGTGCCCGGGCGGCTCGGCGGCAGCAGCGGCGGCGGCGGGCGGGCGGCGGCCCCCGGGCAGGTGGCGAGCGAGCGGAGCCGGGCGGAGCGCGGGGGGCGAGGCCGGCGCGTCGCTCGCGGGAGGCCGGGGAGCAGCAGGGGC
>NW_027906239.1:0-234 GCF_054177405.1 Leptonychotes weddellii | reverse complement strand
TGGTGATGGGGTGTGTGTGTGTGCATGGTGATGGCGTGTGTGTGGTGATGGCGTGTGTGTGTGTGAATGTGTGTGGTGCTGTGTGTGTGTGTGTGGTGATGGCGTGTGTGTGTGTGAGTGTGTGTGGTGATGGCGTGTGTGTGTGGTGATGGCGCGCGTGTGTGTGTGTGGTGATGGCGTGTGTGTGTGTGGTGCTGGCATGTGTGTGAGTGTGTGTGGTGGCGTGCGTGTGGC
>NW_027906238.1:0-234 GCF_054177405.1 Leptonychotes weddellii | reverse complement strand
GGTTTTCTCTTACATAGGTTATGCTGAAAATAGCATTCTTCAAATAACAGAAATATGATTGGAATTGTCAAGCTAATTATTAAACTTTATCCATTTTTCACGATCACTTACTAGGGAAGAGGTGAATAAGAAAGAGAAAAAACTAATTTACCCAAAATATTTCATAAAGAATTAATTGAAATAATGGAAAATGTGTACAAAATTAAGTCATAAGTTAAAACTATTCTGTTATGG
>NW_027906237.1:0-234 GCF_054177405.1 Leptonychotes weddellii | reverse complement strand
GATGTCCCTCAGCGGAGCCGACTTTTAAAAGTTCTGATTTTGTGCTCCGCCGCTCTATCACTTGCCAGAAGCGGCTGATGGAGGCCCTTCCCCCGCCGTCTATCCTCCCAAATATTGCCTCAGATTTACTTCTCCGTACGTCCTACCTTCCAGAAAGTGGTCGCTTTTCTGTTGAGAGAGTTGTTGCTATTCTTTTCTTTGATCTCCTGTTGAGTTTGTAGGTGTTCAGAATGG
>NW_027906236.1:0-234 GCF_054177405.1 Leptonychotes weddellii | reverse complement strand
GGCTGTATGTTTCTTTCTATACAGGGCTGTAGCTGTATCCTATAAATTTTGACATTTTTTTTCATTTTCATTTAGTTCAGGATATTTTTTAGTTTCCTTTTTGATTTCTTCTTTGACACATCAGTTATAGACATATGTTGTTTGATTTTAAGGTTTTGGGGGATTTTCCAGAAACTTTTTACTGATTTTTTTTTTTTTTAATTTATTTGACAGAGAGAGACACAGCGACAGCAG
>NW_027906235.1:0-1473 GCF_054177405.1 Leptonychotes weddellii | reverse complement strand
GATACCAAAAGATTGAGATTATTCCCTGCATATTCTCAGACCATAATTCTTTAAAACTGGAACTCAATCACAAGAAAAAATTTGGAAGAAATTCAAACACTTGGAAGCTAAAGACCACTCTGCTCAAGAATGTCTGGGTCAACCAGGAAATCAAAGAAGAACTTAAACAATTCATGGAAACCAATGAGAACGAAAACACATTGGTCCAAAACCTATGGGATACTGCAAAGGCAGTCCTAAGGAGGAAATACATAGCCACCCAAGCCTCACTCAAAAAAATAGAAAAATCCCAAATTCACCAACTAACTCTACACCTTAAAGAACTACAGAAAAAGCAACAAATGATGCCTAAGCCACACATTAGATGAGAAATAATTAAGATTGGGGCAGAGATCAATGAATTAGAAACCAGAAACAGTAGATCAGATCAATGAAACTAGAAGCTGGTTCTTTGAAAGAATTAGTAAGATTGATAAACCACTGACCAGACTTATCCAAAAGAAAAGAGAAAGGACCCAAATTAATAAAATTATGAATGAAAGGGGAGAGATCACGACTAACACCAAGGAAATAGAAACAATTATTAGAAATTATTATCAACAACCATATGCCAATAAATTGAGCAATCTGGATGAAATGGATGCCTTCCTGGAAACCTATAAACTGCCAAGAGGGAAACAGTAAGAAACTGACAACCTGAATAGGCCAATAACCAGTAACGAGATTGAAGCAATGATGAAAAACTTCCCAAAAACAAGAGTCCAGGGCCTGATGGATTCCATGGAGAATTCTACCAAACATTCAAAGAAGAAATAATATCTATTCGTCTGAAGCTGTTTCAGAAAATAGAAACAGAAGGAAAGCTTCCAGACTCATTCTATGAAGCCAGCAATACCTTAATTCCCAAACCAGGCAAAGACCCCATCAAAAAGGAGAATTTCAGACCGATATCCCTGATGAATATGGATTCCAAAATCCTCAACAAAATCCTAGCTAGTAGGATCCAACATTAAAAGGATCACCCACCACGACCAAGTGGGATTTATCCCTGGGATCAAGCGTGGATCAACATTTGCAAATCAATCAATGTGATAGAACACATTAATAAGAGCAGGGAGAAGAACCATATGGTCCTCTCAATTGATGCAGAAAAAGCATCTGACAAAATACACCATCCTTTCCTGATTAAAACTCTTCAGAGTATAGGGATAGAGGGAACATTCCTCAAGATCATAAAATCCATCTATGAAAAACCCACAGCAAATATCATCCTCAATGGGGAAAAGCTGAGAGCCTTTCCCTTAAGATCAGGAATACATCAAGGATGCCCACTCTCGCCACTGTTGTTCAACATACTACTAGACGTCCTAGCAACAGCAATCAGACAACAAAAAGAAATAAAAGGTATTCAGATTGGCAAAGAAGAAGTCAAACTCTCTCTTTTCACAGATGACATGATACTTTATGTGGAAA
>NW_027906234.1:0-234 GCF_054177405.1 Leptonychotes weddellii | reverse complement strand
GGCTTAAGCGCCCCCGCGCCCCCCGCCGCCCGCGCCCCCCGCCGCCCGCGCCCCCGCCCCGCCGGAGCTGCCCCCTCCCGCTCGGCCATGGGCGCCGCCGGCTCGTGGGCTCTGGGCAGCCTCGGCCTCCCCGCGCCGCGCCTCCCCGCGCCGTCCCGGCCCGCCTGGCTCGGGGCGGCCGCGCTGGGACTGGCCGCCGTGGCGCTGGGGACGGTGGCCTGGCGCCGCGCGCGC
>NW_027906233.1:0-234 GCF_054177405.1 Leptonychotes weddellii | reverse complement strand
GGCTCTTGGTGTTAAGGCATTGGCCACAGAAGAGTGTGTGAAAAAGCCACTGCCAAATAGCTGTGCCGCGGACCACAGCCTCAGCTGCCCCCCAGTGGCCTCACCTTCTTCTCCCCAACAAAGGAGGCAGATTCACAGCAGTCCTAGGGGCTGCTAAAGGCCTATGGGCTTCTCTCAGGCAGCTGAAAGAAATGGGCCCTGAGAGACCCCCTACCCTGGGCCAAAAGGCATCGG
>NW_027906232.1:0-234 GCF_054177405.1 Leptonychotes weddellii | reverse complement strand
GCAGACTCACCTGCTCCAGTCCCCCCATGGGGTCTTGAGGGCCTGGTGTTCCTCAGCTCCTGTAGCTGGTTCTGCTATCCCCACCTCAGTCCCTCGTCTTTGCTCCATGCAGATCACACTCAGCATGGTTGGGGCTGTGGGAGCCGCTCCCCTGCAGCCATGCTCGCCCCTGCACCCCACCTCCTCCCTGCTGTGGCCCCAGGCACACGTGGCTCCTTGTGGCTGAGCTCTGTG
>NW_027906231.1:0-234 GCF_054177405.1 Leptonychotes weddellii | reverse complement strand
GACCATGGGGGAGGTAAGTGCTGCTGGGGGTGGGAAACACCCTCCCAATGTGCATGGTAGGGTACAGCAGGGGATGTCATTAGAATACTCTCTAAAATGGCTCTTCTTTTAACTAAAAAACTTTTTTTCTGAGCTTCAGCTCCCCCCCCCTTCTATTTGATCTTTTGCTTCCAGGAGAGCCCCCATCTGCTTTCCCCTTCCCTCCTAATTTCTTGCACCCATGGAGGGGGTGTC
>NW_027906230.1:0-234 GCF_054177405.1 Leptonychotes weddellii | reverse complement strand
GGCAGACGCTTAACCAACTGAGCCACCCAGGGGCTCCCTGATACTTCTGAGTCAAATTTAGGATCCCAGAATTCTTACCCAATTTCTCTGATGGTATCTCTTTTCCACACCAAAATCTATGGCCTCAATCCAATGTAACTATCTACTTGCTTACAACCTTACAACACATACCTCCAGAATAACAATACCAATATTATTACCAATTAATAGAATTATCTGATTACTAAAACCAGC
>NW_027906229.1:0-234 GCF_054177405.1 Leptonychotes weddellii | reverse complement strand
GAGAAGATGCTGTATCTCAAGGGGAAGCATGTTCCGGCCACATCTTGCCACACCATCCAGAAGAGAGACATTGCGAGAAGGAAACACCATTGACATTTTACTCTGCATGATGCAGGCAACATTTTGTTTTGCAAGGACCTTGGTTAACCTGAAAAAGTTGATGCCAATGTTAATACTTAAAGATAAAATATGGGTGCAGTGGAAGGGAAAGAATTTGTAGTCAATAATAAAGTC
>NW_027906228.1:0-234 GCF_054177405.1 Leptonychotes weddellii | reverse complement strand
GCTACCACCTCCTCTGGTCTTATGTTCTGCAAAGCCTTACTCTACAAACTCTCTCCTGCCACCTCCATAGCAGCCCTGGAAGGCAGGCAGGTTAGGTCTGCTGCACCCATTTTACAGATAAGGAAATGATCCTGAGAGGTGGGGCTTTCGTGTTGAGGTCAAGTTGAGGCTACAGCCCTGCCTCCACCCCCACCCCCACTGGGTGCTGCTGTGTCCCAGGCCAACCATTTTGCG
>NW_027906227.1:0-234 GCF_054177405.1 Leptonychotes weddellii | reverse complement strand
GGGAAAGGTTACTTAAAAATTGGTACATCCCTAGCCGTCTCAGAAGAACGTTGCTTGACGACTTAGTGTAGCACCAATAAATTTGTATCTCCGCTTCTCCATATGCCATTGTTTTCATTCTAAGAAGATTGTACTGTATTGTATTATATTTAAGATTTATTTATTTATTTTGAGAGAGAGAGGTAGGGAGGGGCAGAGGTGGAGGGAGAGAGAATCCCAAGCAGACTCCACTCT
>NW_027906226.1:0-234 GCF_054177405.1 Leptonychotes weddellii | reverse complement strand
TCTAGGCTATAAATACCTAAAAGGAATTAAGAATCTTCTCCTATGCAGAAAACAGCTTCAGATGTCATGAATGTGTTAGACACAGATAAGAGCCAAGTTTAAGACGAGTAAAACATTTACTCCGACTGCCGCTAAGTATGCATTTGATTTAGAATCCAGGGTTATGGGTCAGTTGTCTATGAAATTCATTGCTTTAGCTTTCAGTTCCCCCGTTTCTCTTCTACTTGTTACCTT
>NW_027906225.1:0-234 GCF_054177405.1 Leptonychotes weddellii | reverse complement strand
CCCCCCCCCCCCCCCCCCCCCCCCCCCGGATGGGGTAGCCTGGTGATGGGTATTGAGGAGGGCACGTTCTGCATGGAGCACTGGGTGTTATGCACAAACAATGATTCATGGAACACTACATCTAAAACTAATGATGCAGTGTATGGGGATAATACAAGAATAAAAAAATTTAAAAAAAACTGCTGCATAACATCTCATTATATATATTTATTATAATTTATGATAATACTTTAT
>NW_027906224.1:0-1473 GCF_054177405.1 Leptonychotes weddellii | reverse complement strand
CCTCTGGCTATTCGGGGTCTTTTCTGGTTCCATACACATTTTAGGATTATTTGTTCCATCTTTTTGAAAAAAACTTGATGGTATTTTGATAGGGATTGCATTAAATGTATAGATTGCTCTAGGTAGCATTGACATCTTCACAATATTTTTATTCCATCCATGAGCATGGAAGGTTTTTCCATTTCTTTGTGTCTTCCTCAATTTCTTTCATGAGTATTTTATAGTTTTCTGAGTACAGATTCTTCGCCTCTTTGGTTAGATTTATTCCTAGGTATCTTATGGTTTTCGGTGCACTTGTAAGTGAGATCGACTCCTTAATTTCTCTTTCTTCTATCTTGTTGCTGGTGTATAGAAATGCAACTGATTTCTGTGCATTGATTTTATATCCTGCCACTTTACAGAATTCCTGTATGAGTTCTAGCAGTTTGGGATGGAGTCTTTTGGGTTTGCCACATAAAGTATTATACCATGTGCAAAGAGTGAGAGTTTGACTTCTTTGCCGTTTCGGATGAGGTTTTATTTCTTTTTGTTGTCTGATTGCTGTGGCTAGGACTTCTAGTACTATGTTGAATAGCAGTGGTGATAGTGGACATCCCTGCCGTATTTCTGACCTCAGGGGGAAAGCTCTCAGTTTTTCCTCATTGAGAATGATATTCACTGTGGGTTTTTCATAGATGGCTGTTACGATATTGAGGTGTGTACCCTCTACCCCTACACTCTGAACGTTTTTTTTTTTTTAAAGATTTTATTTATTTATTTGACAGAGAAAGGGAGACAGCGAGAGAGGGAACACAAACAGGTGGAGTGGGAGAGGGAGAAGCAGGCTTCCCACAGGGTAAGGAGCCCAATTCGGGGCTCGATCCCAGGATGCCGAGATCATGACCTGAGCCGAAGGCAGATACTTAATAACTGAGCCACCCAGGTGCCCCAACTCTGAACAGTTTTAATCAAGAAAGTATGCTGTACTTTGTCAAATGCTTTTTCTGCATCTATTGAGGGGATCATATGGTTCTTGTTCTTTCTTTTATTAATGTATTGTATCACATTGATTGATTTGTGGATGTTGAACCAACCTTGCTGCCCAGGAATAAATCCCACTTGGTCATGGTGAATAATCCTTTTAATGTACTGTTGGATCCTATTGGCTAGTATTTCGGTGAGAATTCTTGCATCCATGTTCATCAGGGATATTGGTCTGCAATTCTTTTTGATGGGATCTTTGTCTGACTTTGGGATCAAGGTAATGCTGGCCTCATAAAATGAGTTTGGAAGTTTTCCTTCCGTTTCTATTTTTTGGAACAGTTTCAGAAGAATAGGTATTAATTCTTCTTTAAATGTTTGGTAGAATCCTCCTGGGAAGCCATCTGGCCCTGGGCTCTTGTTTGTTGGGAGATTTTTGATTACTGCTTCAATTTTCTTGCTGGTTATGGGTCTGTTCTGGTTTTCTATGGCTTCCTGGTTCAGTTTTGGTAG
>NW_027906223.1:0-234 GCF_054177405.1 Leptonychotes weddellii | reverse complement strand
TCTGTGTCCCTGGGAACCCGCACTATGACAATGGCACCCCACACGGACCCGTGCAGCCCCACTTCCAGGTGCTCCTGCTAGAACCGAGACACCCCTTTCCCACGGCTGCACCCATCCCTCAACCCCACAACCGTGCTTGGGACACGTGCCCATGCCGTTCACCGGGCCATCTAGAGGCCCACGCTGGCTTCCACGTCGCTCCTGCAGACCCCTCCAGGCTCACTTCCATTCCCC
>NW_027906222.1:0-234 GCF_054177405.1 Leptonychotes weddellii | reverse complement strand
GGCAGGGCTGGCTGAGCCCAGGAAGGAAGACAAGTACCCCTTTCGGGATCACATCTGGGGATTTCATCTATGGGGGCTTTGTCCTGACTCTGAGTGAGCCACGCCGGGAAAACATCTGATGAATCTGAGAGCCAAAGAAACACTGAAGGGAAACTAGAATTTTCCACCATTGCTGCAGTGGACCAAACCAGGTAAAAGTCGTTAACAGGTCCAGGTAGGGCTCAAAACAAAGAT
>NW_027906221.1:0-234 GCF_054177405.1 Leptonychotes weddellii | reverse complement strand
GGGAGTGGGAGAGGGAGAAGCAGGCTTCCTGCCGAGCAGGGAGCCCGATGTAGGGCTCGATCCCAGGACCCTAGGATCATGACCTGAGCCGAAGGCAGACACTTAACGACTGAGCCACCCAGGCGCCCCTGGACAGAAGCTTTTAAAAAGTTATGTTTAAAGTGATTGAGAGGGGAGCCTGGGTGGCTCAGTCGTTAAGTGTCTGCCTTCGGCTCAGGTCATGATCCCAGGATC
>NW_027906220.1:0-234 GCF_054177405.1 Leptonychotes weddellii | reverse complement strand
GGTGCCTGGGTGGCTCAGTTGGTTAAGCGACTGCCTTCGGCTCAGGTCATGATCCTGGAGTCCTGGGATCGAGTCCCGCATCGGGCTCCCTGCTCGGCAGGGAGTCTGCTTCTCCCTCTGACCCTCCTCCCTCTCATGCTCTCTGTCTCTCATTCTCTCTGTCTCAAATAAATAAATAAAATCTTTAAAAAAAAAAAAATGTTTGAAGATGAGAAAGATGAAGAATGTCTACTT
>NW_027906219.1:0-234 GCF_054177405.1 Leptonychotes weddellii | reverse complement strand
GTATGCATATATAAATATATAAAATCAACAGTCACGGTAATAATAATAGCAATAATATTTTACAACATTTATGATATCCCAATCACTGTACCAAACACTTTCCCCTATTTGGTAAGTATAAGGACAAATATAAATTAAAAATAAAAGGATTAAATGTTCCTATTGAAAATGAGGGGATGGACGCCTCCCTCCCTTTTCACAGAGAATTTACTTAAGGAAACTTATAATTCTGAG
>NW_027906218.1:0-234 GCF_054177405.1 Leptonychotes weddellii | reverse complement strand
GCAGACTCACCTGCTCCAGTCCCCCCATGGGGTCTTGAGGGCCTGGTGTTCCTCAGCTCCTGTAGCTGGTTCTGCTATCCCCACCTCAGTCCCTCGTCTTTGCTCCATGCAGATCACACTCAGCATGGTTGGGGCTGTGGGAGCCGCTCCCCTGCAGCCATGCTCGCCCCTGCACCCCACCTCCTCCCTGCTGTGGCCCTAGGCACACGTGGCTCCTTGTGGCTGAGCTCTGTG
>NW_027906217.1:0-234 GCF_054177405.1 Leptonychotes weddellii | reverse complement strand
TCTAGGCTATAAATACCTAAAAGGAATTAAGAATCTTCTCCTATGCAGAAAACAGCTTCAGATGTCATGAATGTGTTAGACACAGATAAGAGCCAAGTTTAAGACGAGTAAAACATTTACTCCGACTGCCGCTAAGTATGCATTTGATTTAGAATCCAGGGTTATGGGTCAGTTGTCTATGAAATTCATTGCTTTAGCTGTCAGTTCCCCCGTTTCTCTTCTACTTGTTACCTT
>NW_027906216.1:0-234 GCF_054177405.1 Leptonychotes weddellii | reverse complement strand
GGGAAAGGTTACTTAAAAATTGGTACATCCCTAGCCGTCTCAGAAGAACGTTGCTTGACGACTTAGTGTAGCACCAATAAATTTGTATCTCCGCTTCTCCATATGCCATTGTTTTCATTCTAAGAAGATTGTACTGTATTGTATTATATTTAAGATTTATTTATTTATTTTGAGAGAGAGAGGTAGGGAGGGGCAGAGGGGGAGGGAGAGAGAATCCCAAGCAGACTCCACTCT
>NW_027906215.1:0-234 GCF_054177405.1 Leptonychotes weddellii | reverse complement strand
CGCTTCGTTTTGCCTCTCCGTCTTCACTTCGGCCAGAATTTCTCCGGCGGAAGGAGGTTTTCTGGTCCCGCGTTCCGGGGCCGAGTGTCCCCTGCCGCCAGACTCTCACCTCCCTGGTGTTGGTCCCCTGCAGGCTGGAGGACCCTCTGGTGGGTTGAGCCCGACCTGGGTGTCCCCTGTCCCCTGACTCTCACTTCCCCGGTGTTGGTCCCCTGCAGGCTGGAGGACCCTCTG
>NW_027906214.1:0-234 GCF_054177405.1 Leptonychotes weddellii | reverse complement strand
GGCTCTTGGTGTTAAGGCATTGGCCACAGAAGAGTGTGTGAAAAAGCCACTGCCAAATAGCTGTGCCGCGGACCACAGCCTCAGCTGCCCCCCAGTGGCCTCACCTTCTTCTCCCCAACAAAGGAGGCAGATTCACAGCAGTCCTAGGGGCTGCTAAAGGCCTATGGGCTTCTCTCAGGCAGCTGAAAGAAATGGGCCCCGAGAGACCCCCTACCCTGGGCCAAAAGGCATCGG
>NW_027906213.1:0-1473 GCF_054177405.1 Leptonychotes weddellii | reverse complement strand
TCACTGATATGAAGAATTCTTAATCTCAGGAAACAAACTGAGGGTTGCTGGAGTGGTGGGGGGTGGGAGGAATGGGGTGGCTGGGTGAATGACATTGGGGATGGTATGTGCTATGGTGAGTGCTGTGAATTGTGTAAAACTGCTGAATCATAGACCTGTACCTTTGAAACAAATAATACATTATATGTTAAAAAAAAAAAAGAAGATAGTAGGAAGGGAAAAATGAAGGGGGGAAAATCAGAGGGGGAGACGAACCATGAGAGACTATGGACTCTGAGAAATAAACTGAGGGTTCTAGAGGGGACGGTGGTGGAGGGATGGGTTAGCCTGGTGATGGGTATTAAAGAGGGCACTTACTGAATGGAGCACTGGGTGTTATACTCAAACAATGAATCATGGAACACTACATCAAAAACTAATGATGTAATGTATGGTGATTAACATAACATAATAAAAAAATAAAGGTAAAAGATGAATATTTTAAGATAGACACTGCATTAAATAAACAGCAGATTAAAACAGATTTTATTGTATTTTTTTTCTCTTCTTGTTTTAAATCCCCATGTGGAGAGGCATTTACTGGAAATGGAGAAGTTTTGTTCAGGCTTCTGTGCCCTCATTATTTCATTTATCGCTCACGTAGTCCATGCCTGGTGACAAACTTCATACTTCATCATCTAGTAATGACTGACAGCTGACATTATCAGCAAGACTACATTGAGCTAATTGACATTCACAGTCTAAGTATGAAAATGGAAATGAGTCAGGGAAAACCCTCCTTACTCAGAGATTTGTTCAATTTCTTGACCTTTATGTTTGTTTGTATTATGTGGTCTTAGATTGTAGGGAGAAGGCTAATACTTGCAAAATGCTGTTTTCACATGTACTTAAGCATTTTTTATCTAATATCCTAAGTTTCTAATTATCCTTTAACGTTTCTTTTTCTTTTTTTTAAAATAATTCTTTTTTAAAATTCATTTGACAGAGAGAGAGAGCGCAAGCGGGGCGGGGGGGGGGCAGCAGAGGGAGAAGGAGAAGCAGACTCCCCCCTGAGCAGGGAGCCCAGTGCAAGGCTCGATCCCAGGACCCCAGGATCACGACCTGAGCCGAAGACAGATGCCTAACCAACTGAGCCACCCAGGCACCCCTGAAGTTTCTAGTCTACATGACTATATCAAGCAAAGTAGTTTTAATGTATGTTAAAGCTATCACTCAGTCCTTCTTTACTTTGGTCCATATCAAATTAGAACAGTGTAAAAATCATGACATCTTTTCTTCTTAATAACATGGTAATCATTGCTCTCTCAGGAATTCAGCTGGATAGGGATCAAACCATTCTGAACACCTACAAACTCAACAGGAGATCGAAGAAAGGAATAGCAACAACTCTCTGAACAGAAAAGCGACCACTTTCTGGAAGGTAGGACGTGCGGAGAAGTGAATCCGAGGCGATATTCGGGAGGATAGACGGCG
>NW_027906212.1:0-234 GCF_054177405.1 Leptonychotes weddellii | reverse complement strand
GGCAGAAGACATGAACAGACACTTCTCCAAAGAAGATATACAAATGGCTAACAGACACAGGAAAAAATGTTCTAGGTTTTAAATTACTGAAATCTGTTTCTTTCTTTCTTTCTTTTTCTTTCTTTCTTTCTGTTCTTTTTGTTCTTTGTTTCTTTGTTTCTTTCTTTTTCTTTCTTTCTTTCCTTCCTCCTTCCCTCCCTCCCTTCCTCGTTTCCTTTCCTTTCCTTTCTTTTC
>NW_027906211.1:0-234 GCF_054177405.1 Leptonychotes weddellii | reverse complement strand
CTCAAATCTCAGGCCCACTCCATGGAAATGCTACACTTTTTTTTTTTATCTTTTTTTTTTTAATTTTATTATATTATGTTAGTCACCATATAATACATCACTGGTTTTTGATGTGGTGATCCACGATCCATTGTTTTCATATAACACCCAGTGCTCCATGCAGTACGTGCCCTCCTTAATACCCATCACCGGGCTAACCCCTCCGGGGGGGGGGGGGGGGGGGGGGGGGGGGGG
>NW_027906210.1:0-234 GCF_054177405.1 Leptonychotes weddellii | reverse complement strand
GATGCGGGACTCGATCCCGGGACTCCAGGATCATGACCTGAGCCGAAGGCAATCGTTTAACCAACTGAGCCACCCAGGCGCCCATCCCTGGCTGGCTTCTTAAAGCCAGTCCTGCCCATGGGCATTCTGGGTAAATGAACCAGTCATCTTTTTTGCTCATACTGGTTTCTATCGGGTTCTCTATTTGCAACCAATGGGATTGCTTTGCCAGGAATCCAGGTCTTTTTTTTTTTT
>NW_027906209.1:0-234 GCF_054177405.1 Leptonychotes weddellii | reverse complement strand
CTCCCTGTGCTCCCCAGGCTTTTAGGACAGACACACTGTTACACCAACCACATTCCTTGGTGATTCCAGTCTCTGCTGGCCCTGGAGGGTCAGCCCCTCTTCAGGGTCGGGCTCTGTCTTGTTCGCTGTTGTATCTCCTGGGGCCTGGCCTGGAGCTGGCGGTCACCACCACCGGAGCCTCCCCAGAACCCTCCCCAGAACCGCCTTCCTTCAGCACCTGCTGTGTGCCTGTGG
>NW_027906208.1:0-234 GCF_054177405.1 Leptonychotes weddellii | reverse complement strand
TTGAAGAAAAGAAAGAGGCAGAATTTCCCCTTACAAAGAGATCACTGTCCCCTGACAGCTTCATTCACTGGTAAATTAGCAGGATATGACTGTATGGAACCATAGATACCAATGAGTTTTAACCTCCTCAAAATTGTAACCTTTGGCAAGGCCTCATTTTTTCCAAAGATGCAGCCAGTTCTTCTTTTTTTTTTTTTTTTTTTTTTTTTTAATTTATTTATTTTTTATTCTTAT
>NW_027906207.1:0-234 GCF_054177405.1 Leptonychotes weddellii | reverse complement strand
GTGGCCATGTGCTAAAAATATGACGTAGCTCAGTGATTCTATTGTCATACTTGTTTGTGGCTGATCAAACATCTCAGGAAAGATGACATAGTCTGATAGAGAAGGTGAAAATTCTTATTCCCCTACCATGTAATCTGTGTTCCTAAAGGGACTTTCTTTCATGAGTCTTCTCCCACCCTCAAATTACTGAACATTGATATTGGAAATCATCCTAGTCATTAAAGATTTGGGGGC
>NW_027906206.1:0-234 GCF_054177405.1 Leptonychotes weddellii | reverse complement strand
TACAAATATTAGCTATTTCTGTTATTATCTTTCTGACTTGAAAGCACAGGACGTCAGACGCCTCCCCACCCCGGCCCCGGCCCGGTGAGCAATCTGTCAGACACCTCAGGTCTGGTTTGCGATCAGGTCCACTCCCCAGACAGCAAGAACTTGCTGGAGCTTGCCGGGGAAGGGAGAGGCGCTCATTGGGGGACCATCCTGCACTCTGAGGAAATCCTCTCTGGTGCTGATGCG
>NW_027906205.1:0-234 GCF_054177405.1 Leptonychotes weddellii | reverse complement strand
GGCTGGGACTGGCTGCTGACCCTGAGCCTCGCGGTGGCCCCTGGTCTCCATGCCGAAGGTTCTGGAGCGCCTTGGCCTGGGTGCCGGGAGCTTCCTCTGCAGCTCCTCTGTGTGACCTCTGTGGTCACCTCCCCGTCTGGGAAACAGGCGGTGACGCGGCCCGCGTCCTGGGGCGGTCGTGAGGACAGCCCGTGATAAACACAGCAAGTGCAGCATGTTGTCGTGTTCGAGAGC
>NW_027906204.1:0-234 GCF_054177405.1 Leptonychotes weddellii | reverse complement strand
TCATTGAACTCTACCTCTGAAACTAATAATACACTATATGTTAATTGAATTTAAATAAAAAAAGGAAACCCCCCCAAAATTAAAAATTTTTTTAAAAAAAATCAAGGAAGTTAAGGGCGCCTGGGTGGCTCAGTTGGTTAAGCGACTGCCTTCGGCTCAGGTCATGATCCTGGAGTCCCTGGATCGAGTCCCGCATCGGACTCCCTGCTCGGCGGGGAGTCTGCTTCTCCCTCT
>NW_027906203.1:0-234 GCF_054177405.1 Leptonychotes weddellii | reverse complement strand
CAGAGTTAGTAATTTCCTTTATTTTTTGCTTGCAAAATCGCTTACATATACTTAATTCTCTCCAAATCCTCCATCGTTTCATCCACTCCAGGGTTTTTCAAGTTGTTTTGCCCACAACCCGTGGTAGGAAATATATTTTACAACAAGGCCTGACAACACAACACACATAAGCTATGAAACTAAAATTTCACAACATAATGTTCACCTTCACTATAAATGATACCCTTTGATATT
>NW_027906202.1:0-1473 GCF_054177405.1 Leptonychotes weddellii | reverse complement strand
GGGCTGAGAGAGAGAGAGAGAGAGAGACAGCGGGTTGGGGGGGGGAGAGGATGCTTTATAGGGGATGGTGAGGGAAGTCTTTCTCAGGAGGTGTCCTTTAATAAAAGTGGAGAGTAGAATGTTCTACACAGAGGAAATAGCCTGGGCCAAGGCTCTAAGGCAGGATGCTGTGTGTGAAGAAGGAAGAGGATGCCTGTGTCTCTGTCACATTGGGGGCTGGGGGGAGAGGGAAGGTGAGAGAACAGTCTAAGAAGAGACCTGTAGCCAAAGCTGGAAGGCGAGCACATCATCCAGCAGTGCCTGGCTTGGGGGACACTTGTGACTGTAACTGCCACCTTCTCTGTGTCTGCCTTAAGAATGTGAGGCCCCAGAGACAGAAACAGTGCCTGTCCCCACCTTCACCAGGCACGGGATGCAGTGTGTAGTGGGTGCTCAGTGAGTATCATGGACGAGAGGGGAGCCCCCAAGGACTCTGGCTGAGACAGAATGGCGAGAAGCTGGTCTGTGTAACCATCTGGGATTGGGAGTGAATGGGTTGCAGAGAGCTTAGTAATTGAGAAAAATAAGCTGTCCCCACCCCTGGCCAAGTTGCTTAGCTAAACACCCAACCCGGGGCTCTGGCAGAGAGTCAGAGTTCTTGCAATGCTTCTGTCTTTGTGAAGATCCAGCTTGTGCTGTTCAAATTATTCCGTCCAGCTCTGGAGTAAACTGTCTGATCCTCAAGCCTGAGACTGGAGACAGGCCATGAAATGTCAGTGGGTGATCGGGGCTGTTGGGGCAAGTGGCATGTTGCACATCAAAACCAGCAAAAACCTGCCTGCTCACGTCTGTCTCTCGTTCGCTAAAGGAGTTTCAAATGCCAGCTCCCTGTGACTCCCGAGCTACAAGGAGCAGTAGTAACCTGTCAGCCGTGGCTTGAAGTGCTGTCAGTTGTCCAGGGAATGTCTCTGGAAATGCTTGCTGGTCATGGCCCCCTGCAGTCTGGGCAGGAAAGTTGGCTTTTTGTTAGAGAACGTTGCCTGCTCACCGGTACTGATAAATAGCTTGTAGGAGAGGCAGGATCAGGATTAGGAAGAGTCTTGCAATGACTCCTGATTCTTCAGAAGAAGTGTGACTTCCAGATACTGCTGTGCCCTCAAAGCCTTTATTGGCCTCAGCCCGCCTGTTGTGCTAGTGTCCTTGAATTCCAGCACCAGCTGAAGCAGAGTCCTCAGTTTCCCAAACCTACTCAGCTGTCTTTTCTAGAAGCAAAGGAAGAGAGCTAAAGCATTCTTATTAGGAGCTGTACTATCCTTCTCCCCGTTCTCCATATTGGGTATACTGAGGCCCACAGAGCCATGGGCAGCAGCGGAGTTTGAAACCCAAGGTTTCCTGCCTCCATGTCTATAACCAGCTGCTGCTTTTTTTTTTTTTATTATGTTATGTTAATCACCATACATTACATCATTAGTTTTTGATGTAGTGTTCCATGAT
>NW_027906201.1:0-234 GCF_054177405.1 Leptonychotes weddellii | reverse complement strand
GTTCAGTGACAAAAATGACTTGGACAAGGGCAAGGTCTCTTATAGTCTTGATTAGAAAGACTCACCAACATGCAGTTGTCAATTCTGCCAAAGCTGATCTGTAAATTTACCTCAAACCCTTCAAAAGTCATGTGCAGTATTAAAGCAAGAGAAAATAGCTGGAAAAAAAAGATTGACCAGGAGGAAATAGCCCTAACAGGCACTTTCATATTTGGGCCGATGTAGTAGAGGTGG
>NW_027906200.1:0-234 GCF_054177405.1 Leptonychotes weddellii | reverse complement strand
GGTTTTCTCTTACATAGGTTATGCTGAAAATAGCATTCTTCAAATAACAGAAATATGATTGGAATTGTCAAGCTAATTATTAAACTTTATCCATTTTTCACGATCACTTACTAGGGAAGAGGTGAATAAGAAAGAGAAAAAACTAATTTACCCAAAATATTTCATAAAGAATTAATTGAAATAATGGAAAATGTGTACATAATTAAGTCATAAGTTAAAACTATTCTGTTATGG
>NW_027906199.1:0-234 GCF_054177405.1 Leptonychotes weddellii | reverse complement strand
TTTTGATGGCTGCATAATATTCCATTGTGTATATATACCACTTCTTTATCCATTCATCTCTCAATGGACATCTTGGCTCTTTGCATAGTTTGGCTATTGTAGACATTGCTGCTATAAACATCGGGGTGCACGTACCCCTTCAGATCCCTAAGCCTTATCTTTAAAGAGCCAGAAAAGCTAGATAGAACATGGCTCACCAAGTAGAACTGGATCTCTAAGATTTGGCTTTTCCCA
>NW_027906198.1:0-234 GCF_054177405.1 Leptonychotes weddellii | reverse complement strand
TTGTGAAGCCTAGGATAGGCTGCTCAATACTCGTTGGATATGACCTCTAAATGATGACAAGATTGGCCAGGCCAAATACAACTGGAAAGCTGGACTTTTATAGACTGAGAGATTTTCTGAATATTTATAAGATGGTGTCTCCAATTAAACTTTCACCACTCCCATCGTTCAAATAGGAGCTGTTCCCTGGAAGACTCTTGAATAAACCTGTATATTTGACCCACCAGACTGCCA
>NW_027906197.1:0-234 GCF_054177405.1 Leptonychotes weddellii | reverse complement strand
CATCCCCTTAATCCAACGGATTGCAGACCAGTCCGTGTGGGCTCCTTTAAATTTTTCTGTACTTTCTAATCTTTGTTTCAGTGAACAATTACATTTATAACCAGAAAAATAAAATTTGAAAAGTCAAGAAAGCTGTCTTGTACAGTTTAGAAGTCTTTTCATTAAGACAGTGTGAAATTGTCAGGTTAAAAAAAAAAACAAAAAACTTTTAACTGCTTGGAAAATTGCAGCTAT
>NW_027906196.1:0-234 GCF_054177405.1 Leptonychotes weddellii | reverse complement strand
TGTGAAGCCTAGGACAGGCTGCTCAATACTCCGTCGGATATGACCTCTAAATGATGACAAGATTGGCCAGGCCAAATACAACTGGAAAGCTGGACTTTTATAGACTGAGAGATTTTCTGAATATTTCTAAGATGGTGTCTCCAATTAAACTTTCACCACTCCCATCGTTCAAATAGGAGCTGTTCCCTGGAAGACTCTTGAATAAACCTGTATATTTGACCCACCAGACTGCCA
>NW_027906195.1:0-234 GCF_054177405.1 Leptonychotes weddellii | reverse complement strand
TGCTTCTTCCCCTGAAACGAGGTTTAGAGGAAAAAATGCTGAACTTGGAATCAGTAAGGTCTGGCTTGGAATCCAGGCTGCATCTACTTGCTTTTGCTCTCTGTGCCTCAATCCTAACTGTAAAAATGAGAATAACAGCCACAATAATAGGAAGAGTAGCAGATGTTTTTTGAAGCCTTACCACGTGCCAGCTACCACCATGCTTACCATTTTGGTGGAATATCTCTTTTAATC
>NW_027906194.1:0-234 GCF_054177405.1 Leptonychotes weddellii | reverse complement strand
GGCCAGGCCATAGTCCACCATCACATTCTGAATCGAGGCCATGGCCAGGCCCCCACCTTGGGTTTAGAATACATGCTATGAACAAACGGGCCACTAACTAGTTGCAGGTCTGACAATATTAATATGTTTGCAGCCAATAAGGCAGTTCATAAAAGAGCTCAATGATACGGAGATAAGGCTTATTACTATTATATTCAGTGAAAAAACTATAAGGAAACATACTTAATGTGGAGG
>NW_027906193.1:0-234 GCF_054177405.1 Leptonychotes weddellii | reverse complement strand
TATTATAACACTTTAGGCTGGTATCAGTCACTACGGATGTACTTTAATCTTTTTCATGAATGGAGACAATTCTAGTTTCGTTTGCTCTAAAGGGATAATGAATTATATAAAAGTAAAATATGCAGCACAACGTTCTAGACATTGGATTTTTGTCTCTCTGCCCCATCTGCCACTTCCTACTCCGCACTCTACCTCACTGCTCTGAAATACATACCTTTGCTTTTTGTTGTTGTT
>NW_027906192.1:0-234 GCF_054177405.1 Leptonychotes weddellii | reverse complement strand
TTAAGCCCTTATAAACCTCCCTCTATGTGAACAAAGAATCATAACATTGCGTGGTCTTATACCGCACGTGGAAAACAAGTTTTTCTACCTCTTCTCAAGTGCAACTGACAATATTGTTAAATGCTTTGTTGGATGAGTGTGTATTTCTAAGGTATTACCTAGATCTAAAAACTTTCATCAGAACTTTAATGAAATTAGTTTGGCATGATTTTTCCTAAATAGTGTTGCACAGAT
>NW_027906191.1:0-1473 GCF_054177405.1 Leptonychotes weddellii | reverse complement strand
TTTAGACCCAAAGACACCCCCAGATTGAAAGTGAAGGGGTGGAAAACCATTTACCATGCGAATGGCCATCAAAAGAAAGCTGGGGTAGCAATCCTTATATCAGACAAATTAGATTTTAAACCAAAGACTATAATAAGAGATGAGGAAGGACACTATATCCTACTTAAAGCATCTATCCAACAAGAAGATCTAACAATTGTAAATGTCTATGCCCCTAACATGGGAGCAGCCAATTATATAAGGCAATTAATAACAAAAGCAAAGAAATACATTGACAACAATACAATAATAGTGGGGGACTTTAATACGCCCCTCACTGAAATGGACAGACCATCTAAGCAAAAGATCAACAAGGAAATAAAGACTTTAAATGACACACTGGACCAAATCACAGATATATTCAGAACATTCCATCCCAAAGCAATGGAATACACATTCTTCTCTAGTGCCCATGGAACATTCTCCAGAATAGATCACATTCTAGGTCACAAATCAGGTCTCCACTGGTACCAAAAGATTGGGATTATTCCCTGCATATTTTCGGACCACAATGCTTTGAAACTTAGAACTCAATCACAAGAGAAAAATCGGAAAGAACTCAAATACATGGAGGCTAAAGAGCATCCTACTAAAGAATGAATGGGTCAACCAGGAAATTAAAGAAGAATTACAAAAATTCATGGAAACCAATGAAAATGAAAACACAACTGTTCAAAATCTTTGGGATGCAGCAAAGGCAGTCTTAAGAGGAAAGTATATACCAATACAAGCCTTTCTCAAGAAACAAGAAATGTCTCAAATGCACAACCTAACCCTACACCTAAAGGAGCTAGAGAAAAAACAGCAAATAAAGCCTAAACCCAGCAGGAGAAGAGAAATAATAAAGATCTGAAATAGAAACCAAAAGAACAGTAAAACAGATCAACGAAACTAAGAGCTGGTTTTTTGAAAGAATTAACAAGATAGATAAATCCCTGGCCAGACTTATCAAAAAGAAAAGAGAAATGACCCAAATCAACAATATCATGAATGAAAGAGGAGAGATCGCTACCAACACCAAAGAAATACAAACAATTATAAGAACATATTATGAGCGGGCGCCTGGGTGGCTCAGTTGGTTAAGCGACTGCCTTTGGCTCAGGTCATGATCCTGGAGTCCCGGGATTGAGTCCCACATCGGACTCCCTGCTCAGCAGGGGGTCTGCTTCCCCCTCTGCCCTCTTCCCTCTCGTGCTCTCTGTCTCTCATTCTCTCTCTCTCTCAAATAAATAAATAAAATCTTTAAAAAAAAAAAAAAAGAACATATTATGAGCAACTCTATGCCAGCAAATTAGATAACCTGGAAGAAATGGATGCATTCCTAGAGGTGTATCAACTAACACACTGAACCAGGAAGAAATAGAAAACCTGAACAGACCTATAACCACTAAGGAAATTGAAGCAGTCATCAAAAGTCTCCCAAAAAACAAAAGC
>NW_027906190.1:0-12883 GCF_054177405.1 Leptonychotes weddellii | reverse complement strand
CCCCCCCCCCCCCCCCCCCCCCCCCGGCCCGGGGCAGCCGTTCAGGGAACACCCAGCCCTGGGGAAGCCCTGGGAGCATCTACCAATGCAGCTACTTTGTAAATCTGGGGAAGATGCTACATTTTATTCAGAGCTTTATCAAGAGTTGTTCACCAGTCTGGAAAATCATGCCCCGGGGAACCTAACAGCCCTGTCGGTCGTGTGTTTGATGCGCCAACAGGACGCGCCTGTGGATCAGTGTGCACCCGTAAGGACCCTCTCTCCGCGCATGTAATGTGAACACAAATATATTCACTAACCCTCACTTCAGACGTCAGCCAACAGGTGTTAACACCCAGCTGAATACGCTTTCCTTCCCGTAAACTCACAGATTCATTGAAAGCAGGGCGCAAGTTTGTCTACGTCGTAGGGCCCAGGGACTTACACTGGGAATCATGTATATGCGAGTATAAATCAATTTCCTTTTATTACAGTTTAATTTCCTCTATTAATGTTAAACGTAATACTGTTTTTCGGGTGTGCGGGTTCGTCGTCCGTGTCGGGGCGACGGCCGTTCCGGGGAAAGGGCACTATGGCAGGTTTGTTGTAAAACACAGTGGAGGCCGGAGGGCAGCCCCGGAGCCCTGCCCCGGAACACATGGCGGTCAAGGCTGAGGGACCATGTGGCTGGTGAGGCAGCAATCCGTTCCCTCAGTGGGAAAGCTCACAGGCTTTCTACGACAAATAAATAAATCACCCTTGGATAAAGCAAGAAGGCCATCTACAGTTGGTTAACATCCACACAGAGGAGCTGCTAGCTTAATAAAGCCGTCAAAGTTTTTATTCTGACCTGACCACACAAAGACAGCAAATAGCTAGAACTTGGACTCTCAGTACAAGCTGCAACATTTTTAGAACAAGTAGCTCTTGGAGGCCAACCCCGGTGGCTCTCGTCCTTGGAACCACGGCACCCATCAGGCTTTCGAGATGACAGCTCAGGGAGGACGGCCGGCTCTTTGAAAGGAGGCATCGATCTCCTGGCTTAACCCCCAAAACATTCATTGTTTTCAGCCACAGGATAGCAAAGTTATTTCAGAAATTCTTATTAGCCTCCCCTCTCGAAGATACTTCACCTCGGAAACTTCCATTGGCTTTCTCTCTCTCAGACGCTCACGAGGGGCCAGGGGACCTTGCCGGTGATCAAGATTTAATGGCACAATGAGGCAGCTCCCGGAGCCGGTGGTCAGAAGAGGAGAAAATCTTAAAACGCTTTCAGAAGTCAAATCAGTGGGCACAAAATAAAATAAAAACGAGAGGGAAAGAACAGGGTGACCAGGGTGGAGAAGAGATGTTTTCAGTTAGATTTGAGTGGGATGGAGTGGTTACAAAATATCAGAAAGTCATCTGAAATACTCTCTGAAGCTGAGGATTTCTATGCCAACAGGAAGGCAACACTTAACACTCCTGCACACTGGCGGGGGATGTAGGCACCAGCGGCCCCTCTGTACAGATGGGGAAACCGAGGCATGAGGAGCCCAAACTCTTGCCTGAGGACACAGACGATCTGAACTTGGCGGTCCAGCTCCTAAACATGACACCCCTGCCTCTTCCATACCCCCAGAGGCCGTGAGTAGTTGAGAAGAGGTGCAGAGTGCTGGAGGGGTGTGTGTGGAGAGCAGGAGGGGCAGGGCTCTGCAGGAGGGGGAAGGAGGGCGCAGGGGTGCAGGCGCTTGCCTTGGGCAGTGGGGTCAGGTTGGAGGTGTTCCAGAAGCTGACTGTGTTTTCACTTGAAAACACCTACGCAGGTGTGTTAGTCAAGGTTAATGTGATGGGAGAGGTGCCATCAGCAGGTGCAGGTGGGGAAAGGGAGGGAAGGAAACTCTGGGTGGGGTGTCGCCGGCACCACTGGGGCCTGCCAACCCCTCCATGCCCACTGCTGTAAGCCAAGGACCCAGGTCACCATCTCCTCCTGGCTCCTGCCCACTCCCCACTCCTTTGCCTCCTGGCCACCTTCCCGCCCTCTCTTCCTTTCTCCATCTTTAGCATGTGCCCGAGGGGAGCTGACCCCAGAACAAGGTGCAATGGAGGTGAGGCAGGCCCTCTGAGGACAGGATGGCCTCAGGTCCCAGGTGCATAAGGAGCCATCCCCCAAACTGGCACAGTGACTTGGAGCTTCTCCAAAGGGAGTGGCATCAACGGCAGGTGGCCCTTAGCAGCCGCCCCCCTCGACCCAGCATCCTGATGGGAGAGTTGCACAGCAGAGAAATGCATCTAAAACCATAACAAGACCAAACTTGGATGAGGCTTCACACCCTTCAAAGTGAAATGAAAGTTGAAAACGTTCAAGTTAAAAAAAAATTGTAAGATAGTTTAGGTTTTTATTAATTTAGATATTCTGTTCGTTATGCTAAGTCAGGGTTTTCTTTCCCTCGCGGGGCTATCCATGGAGTGCTTTAATCGGCCATTTGAAAAGACAGAAGCCGTAAGCATGGAGGGAAGCGGGGGTGGCCTCCTTTCCCCAGGATGCCCTTCCTCCGAATGACACGGTAATGGCTTCGTGGGAAGCAGAGCATCTATCAGACAATTGCCAGGCCACCAGGATTCCTAGGCTCAGGAAATGGTATCTTTTTTTAGCTCAAAATTCATTTAAGAAATTGGACTCAATTATTTCAAATGGAAGTTCGAAGAGACATGCAAATAGAACCGTCGGTTGTTGTTCACCTTGCAACAGGTAAGGACAGCGTCTCCGTCGCCCACACTAGTCCTCCCACTGAGCACACAGGACACGTCCCGGGTTGTGTGGTTGGTGGGTGAGCGGAGGCTCGGGGTGCGTTCTGCATGCGTCCAGCCACCAGGGGCTCTACTTCAGCCACAGCACTGGCCTGTGAGCTGCTCAGGTTTGGCATGAGTTTGATCTCAGAATAAAATGAGCCCCGATTCCTCGGCCCGGTGGAAACTGCACGATCCTCCCCTCCACTTTCCTAATGGTTTCTTCACTACAAAGCCGCAATCGAATGACCATGTCAGCCATCTCCGAGGTTTGGAATTAAATGTTCCTAACAAAAATCAATAGAAAGGAAATCAAAACGGAAAGGCCAATTATTTTTGCAGATGTCTTTGTGCAAAACAACTTTGCATTGAACTCTGGGCCACCTGGAGCCTCCAGAGCGGCCCTGGTCCAGTCTCCGGTACACTAATGTAACGAAGAACTTTTATGAGCAGACATTACTGACGGGATCTATTCAAATGGAATTACAAGGCTGGCCCATTCACCTCCGAGAGCGGCTCGCTAACAAAAGTGGAAAATTCAGAATTCTAAGTGTTCAATTTCAAACTGACAGAGATGGGACCCTTGCCACAACCTCACCGCCTCTCTTCTTGCCCAGCTCAGATTCCCACCGAATTCCACGTTCGTGTGATTTTTCAGTGCACCCCTTTCAGTTTAACAGGGGGAGATGCAAGAGAGCCCCCGGGCGCATTTAGAATTATGTGGAGCATACCTCCGGGGAGCCAGTCCTTCCTGCCTCCCGACAACCTCTCCCAGAGCCCTGAGCCTCCTCAGCAGAGCACGGCAGGTAGGCACCAGTCCACTCTGGTCCCGGCCTTCAGACTCACCATGCTTTATCGCGTCCAGTGAAGCCATTTCCTAAATCAGTTAGCTCTTCGGTATCAGTGGCTGGTGAGTTATTAACATGTTATCCCTTCCAAAAGTATTTAATTTTTAAATGGTACCGCCCAATAACATCATATTTTAAGCAAAGGAAGAACTCTCTAATGGTAAAAATTCAGCCACCTGAGCCAATAAGAACACAATTTGTGCCTTTATGGTTTTGAGGAGGTGCGTACTGTGTCGACATCTATGGTTGGTTCTGTGAACTGCAGATCCCCGGCTGATCCCCCGCAGTGGTCAGCTGCAGCCCACACATCGCGGAACTGCGCGGTTCTCTTCTGAACACTTGTAAGTCCAACGAGAACCATTTTACTTCCGCCTGCTCTTCTGGTTCTAGAGCACGTTGGCTGTTATTTATTCTGCATTGTTGGAAGAAACATGAGTTCTTACTTACGAAGAAGCATAAACTTGGGTGAGTGGCCGCGAGGGAGATGAATGCCGGTGGGAAAGAAACAGACCCAGGCCTTGTCTCAAGGCTCTGGTGTCATCTTTAAAAAGTCAGCCAATGAGAAAAATACTTTTCACCCATTAGCTGCAAAATGTAACAGCCGCGAGAGTGAACTTGTTTGCTAAGTTGATTGCCTCCGTAGAACATGACAGAAAGAGATCTTTGCACTTTTTTAAACTGACAGATCCTACCTCTTTTCTGGATTCTCGCAGTCCTTGGATGCACTTACCCAAGTGAAGAACAGAAAAGAGGAGAGCGTGGAAACAGATCAAATGGAGAATGGAGTTAAAACGGAAAAAAGGGAAGCTGCATGTGAGCATGTGAATGTAACAACGTCACAAGTAAACGGGGATCCACGCGCTTCCACAGAGAAGACCATAACTGCTCTTTCTGTGCCCAGACAAAGACCAGGACCTTTGATATTCCTCCAGGAATGATTTCAAGTTAAAAGAGACGTTCCATGTGCAGGTGAAGGTCTTACCAAATGTAAGTAAAATGTTACTGCCAGTTCCCACATTCAGCCAAAATTTCCTTTAAGTTAATTACATATTATCTGAACGAGTGTATACGGATTCAGTCTCTTCATATCTGTACACATTTTCTCGCACTTTTGTTCTGACTTTTAAAGAACCTTGACTAATTCACTTTAGCGTGAAGCTAATCCTACACCAGAGGACTAAGTATAAAACAAGTGACATTCTCAAATGGGTGACAAAAATGAGCAGACTGGGGGTCATTAAGTGCTCATTAGCTGCGTGTTGTCACATTAACTACGGGGTGTAGCGCCAATTTTCTTTTCTTGTCGGGAGCCAACACGCTCCCCTTTCACGAGCAGGCCCCTGGGTGGTGTGGTGCCCAGAGCACAGCCCGCTTGGCTCTTCACCTTCGGGGTTCTCGAAGCTCTATCTCCGTCAGCACAATTTCACACGTTTGCGGGGAAGAAGCTGTTACCTGGGTCTGTCGGTCGCAGCGAAGAGGAGCCGAAATGATGAAGAATCAGAAAATAATTCTTTACATAGGAGCCAATACTCACAGCTGTTAGAGCCAAGGGTGTGGACAGAGTGGTTTTATTTCAAGTCGTGATTTTAGAACCTTAACGACCGTCATGTAATCGGACATTCAGGATTCCCAGTTTCAATTCCCATTCACCCTTCGCCCCGTGGAGAGAGCCAGAGACGCGTCTCCACTGCCAGCGACGGAGAAAGCCCGAGCTCATGCAGCGTGTGGCTGGTGCCCGACTTCACGGTTCCTCTACCCTGTCTCTCTGTTCGTCCCTCTAGTTGATGTTCTTTTAAGACAAAAAACTAAAACCCTGCATCTGAGCTCAGCGAGGAGAGGTCCTCCTCTCAGGCAACATGCTTTGCGGGGAAAAGGTCTGGATGAGCTTTTCTAGCACAATTCTAGGGATAAGGCGATTCCATCCTCAAACAACAGTGCATTCTGTCTCTCATACTTGATTTTGACGAAACGATGTCTTAAAGCAATATCGGGTATTCCTTATTTGAATTCAATAGACTGACCAAGTCCCACAGAACAGAACCTGAAACCGTGGAGTTGGTCTCAGGAAACACATCGGCTGGATTTTCTAGGTCAGGCTCTGCTCACAGTGGGCATTTCAACTGGGCAGCCAAAGCCGAGAGATGCACGATCCTGCAGAAAACACTCTCTGCAAGGAGACAAGGAAGATGAATGAATGAACGAATGAATGAACAGAGAGGTGTTCTGAGGGATTCCCTGACCTGGGTAAACCTTCCCCCGTGGCTTCCTCAGAAGCGGTAGCATTTCACTTTAGTTGCCCACCCTTGAGATTCCCAGTAGAGGCACCTTGGATGCTCTCGTGGCCCATCGAGGTCCTGGGGACGCTCCCAGGGCCCGAACCTGCATGGACTAGGCTCGAGGCTCGAGGCTCGAGGCTCCGGCCCATTGAGGTCCTGTGGGCGCCCGTGGGGCCCGAGCCTGCATGGACAAGGCGACGGGGCTGGCCTGCCTGCCCTGGGAGGAAGGGCCACGGGCACCCCCCACGGTGGCCTCCGTGCCAGATGTAGGTGCTGTCATGATCTACAAAGTGCCAGAACCCTGTGCTTCTGACACAGCTAATCGTCCCCAGGACTCTATTTAAAGCATTCTGGAGACAATTACACAGATTGCAGAGACCAGAGAAAGAGGAGCAGGGAAGGGAAGCTCAGAGAGCCAAGGACAATGTAACAAACAGCTCCGCAAACGTCGCGGCTAAGAGAACGCTTTCACACCTGAATACATTCACACGCCTGATTAAGCACTGACCGCATACAGCCATAAAGGAAGATTATACGTTGTAATGCGTCTTTGCCAGAAGCAGCGTATTAACCACTGTTTGTATACTTCTCCAATTACGTTCCTTTAATTCTTTCACTTAGAAAACAGTTTACATTATAATAGCCAGCATCACTTCTGTTTTTGAAACAATTGATTACATGTTTATTGCCAAATTATGGGTCTACAGGACATTTTCATAAGTGAAAACAACTGTAAAGGATCTTCGAAAACTCCCTTTAATTGGGGCGCCTGGCGACGTGCAGACGGACTAACGGTCACCTACTCCTGCTGTTCCTAGGGCCTCCCAGTGGATGCGAACATCCCATTTTTCTCTCTCAACTCTTCTGGGAGCAGAGATTGAAAAACGGTGCCTGCAACAGCTCCCTCCCCGGCCCCTGGGCTTTCTGTCCCGCAGACCCCAGCCTGGCCAGGCTGTCACACTGCGCGGACGGTAAGCTGGTGATGCCAGGGCTTTCTTCTGTGGCCGAAGGTGCCGCTTCCCTACCAGAGCCCCCAAATCCTGCCAAGCCCACCTGCCCAGATCCGGCCAGCGTGGAGTCTTCCCTGGGACCACGTAAGCGTGTCAGAAGCCGTGCAGCGGTGAACAGCAGGGTGCCCGAGACAAGACGTCAGTGAGGAGAAGAGCAAGCCGCTGAAGGAGGGACAGGGCAGGCATGGCCAGGTGGGGCAGAAAGGGCCCCGAGACCCGGCACAGCCCAGTGAGCAGAGGCTAGGAGGCAGCAGGAGGAAAAAAATGACTCAGACCCGTGGCAACACCTGTCCTCGTGGGATTCTGTGGAAGCTGAGGCTCAGTTTAAGTGACTTGCGTGAGGCTGCCAGCTAGCAAGTGGCTAAGCTAGCAGGTAAGTCAGCCTATTAACCCCGTGCACACCCCCTCTCCACAGCTTAGCCAGGCTGGGCACGAGCCCCAGTGTTTTCCAGGAGAGCACCGTGGGCTTCTACTGGGGAAAACTGGAGCAGACATCCTCTTCCCTATTCCTCTCACGAAGCACAATGAAACCTGTTGATGTCATGGGTAAAACAAATGTGAGAATTCTCCAGAAGATGTGGAGAAGGCAGAAGACAAGGGGCCTCAGGACTGAGGAACAGCACGGCAATGAGTCCCCTGGCTTCTCAGGTTGTCTTGTGAATCCCAGTGGGCTCCACCTAGAGACACCCACAGACCGAGATGAGAAAAGCCCGCTCCCTCCAGCCAAACGACAGGGACACGGGGGGCCTCATACAACAGACATTAACACAGGAACGCCTCTAGTCCAGCCAAACACCACAGAAAAAAATGTCGCTCTGTCCCCAGCTACCAGCAAAAGTTGAGTGCAGAGCCTTGCCCTGCACCCTCACCGGGCTACTCTACCAACCCAGGCAATGGTGCAGGAGGCTGAGCTGGGAAGCCGGACCCCACTCACTGCACCCCCCCGCCCCGCCACTGATGTGATGGTGACGCCGGAGCAGGGTCCGAGGCCAGCCTACAAAGGACAAGGTCTGGATGAGACCCGGAGTCTTACACCTTGATGCACACACTGGCCAGGTGTCCGTCAAAGACCACTCGTCACATGGGAGCAGGGCAAGTCTCAAGAGCAACACGAGAAGACATGAGCAGCTGCCAACACTGAAGTCACACAGATGTTAGAGCTGCCTGATGAGGATTTTAAAGCAGTGATCAAACACATGCTTCAACAAGAATCGACACAAATGAAAAATAGAAAGTCTCAACAAAGACATGAAGCGTTTCAGCAGACAGAAAATATGAAGAACCAAACGGCTATTTTAGAACTAAAAATTATTGCATTTGAAGATTTCAAAAACTCACAAGGTGGGCTCAGTAGCAGAATGGAGTAGACAGAAAAGAATCAGTGGAGGAAAAAAAGGTAGAACAATAGAAATTCCTCGTTGTATTGACCATATTAGCAAGCTGGTGAGGAAGGAGTCACACGATCACATCAATTCTTGCAGAAAAAACCGTTTGACAGTTCCCCCCAAACTGACATATAGGTTTAACACAATTCCCATCAAAATCCCAGCAAAATTTTTCTTCAGATATAAACAATATTATCCTAAAATCTATATGGATTATAGACAATAATTATAGGTTATAAATCATAAAATTTTTAGAAATAAGAGAATCTTCAGGACCTCAGGCTCGGTGAGGAGATATGACACCAAGAGCACGATCGATGAGGGAAAACATCAGTGCACCGTGTGGGGCGTCCGATCAGGTGGGGCAGGCGGCGCGGGCGGTGGTGGGACTCACGGGGGCAGGACAGCATGCTAGAAGGCTTACTGAGTTCACGGCAAGATAGCAGCGGGCAGGGCAGCAAGGGAGGGACTGTCTGCCACAGGCAGTGGCCAGGTGCGCCCGTTATAGGGTTATAGGGCGGACTGAGGAAGTATGGGGACGTATGGAATCTCCCCTTTCTTGGTAATCTCAGGAACCATGCCTGGTCGTAGGCAGCCCATCTGTCAGCTAGGGCTGATGGCTCTTTCCAGGTGGGTCACGCAATGGACCTGCTTGCGTCAGCCTGGCGGGCACTCTGGGCCTTTCTGCCTCACTCAGATTCCCACTGCTCAAGCCTGTTGCCGAGAAGCAGGCTCTACACACTGGATTCAGCAAAATTAAAAAGAAATGTTGCTCTAGTAAAGACCTCGTAGAGAAGACGAAACACAAGCTGCAGACCAGGAGAAATGTTTTGCGAATCGAATATCTAACAAAGTACTCATATTTAGAATAAATATAGGGCGCCTGGGTGGCTCAGTTGGTTAAGCGACTGCCTTCGGCTCAGGTCATGATCCTGGAGTCCCGGGATCGAGTCCCGCATCGGGCTCCCTGCTCGGCAGGGAGTCTGCTTCTCCCTCTGACCCTCCTCCCTCTCATGCTCTCTGTCTCTCATTCTCTCTCTCTCAAATAAATAAATAAAATCTTTAGAATAAATATATAAAGAAGTCTCAAAATTCAACAGTAAAAGAAACAAGCAATTCAATCAGAAATGCACAAAAGGCATTGTTGTCTACGGAATAATGGTCCCCCAGAGATACACCTGTGTGCCCAGGCCTATAACCTAAGTATTTTCTGTTATATGGCAGAGGGTAACTGTGGTTGTAGATGGAATTAAGCTTGCTAATCATCTGAATTTAGATGGAGAGATTACCCTGGATTATCCATGTGGTCCCGTATTCGGGTTCTCCAGAGAAACAGAGCCAATAGGTGGTGCATAGAGGGAGAGATTTATTTTAAGGACTTGGCTCCCAGGATTGTGGAGGTGGACGCGCCTCAGATCTGCAGAGCAGGGAGCAGCCTGGAGATCCAGGCCGGAGTGGTGTTGCCGTTCAAACCTGAAGGCCATCTGCTGGAAGAGGTCCCTCTTGCTTAGGAGAGATCAGTGCCTTTGTTCTAATCAGGCCTTCAACTGATTGAATGAGGCCCACCCACATTATGGAGAACAATTTGCTTCACTCCAAGTACACCAATCTGAACATAAATCTCATCAAAAACACCCTCATGGAAACATCCAGGGTAATGTTTGACCATATATGTAGGCATGTGGCCCAGCCAAGTCGACACATAAAATTAACGATCACAGAGCCCAGTATAATCCCAAATATCCATATAAGTGGCAGAGGGAGAACCAGAGATAGGAAGGGCTTTGAAGATGGAGGAGAGAGACCACAGTCAAGGGATGTGGTGCCTTCTGGAAGCTGGAAGAGGTAAGGAAAGAGATTCAGAGAGCCCCCAGAAGGCACACATCACTGCCAGCACCCCGATTTTAGCCCAGTGAGACCCAGTGTGGACTTCTCACCTCCAGAACTGGTAAGATTATAAATCTATGGTTTAAGATTTTATTTATTTATTCGAGAGAAAGAGAGAGCACAAGCAGGGGGAGTGGGAGAGGGGGAAGCAGACTCCCCACTGAGCAGGGAGCCCGATGTGGAGCTCAATCCCAGGACCCTGAGATCATGACCCGAACCGAAGGCAGCTGCTTGACCAACTAAGCCACCCAGGTGCCCCAATAAATGTATGTAGTTGTTTTAAGTGAGTATTGGGGACACACCAGTCCAAGGTGGGTCTCTCCAGCTCTGCTTCCCACACCCTTACAGGGAGATGCCAGGAGCTTCCTTCCGTGAGCGCCACCGCTTTCTCTGGGTGGTCATGTGGAGGAAGTCATGGATCAGGTCCAGGCCATTCGGGGCCGGTGGTTTGAGGGGTTGTTGTGTAACGACCTGGATGGCCCCGCCGACAGCAGATCAGAGTTTTGGCGTCATTCATGCTGCTGCTCTCCGTTTGTGTGTTCTCTGCCTTGCTCAAAGGCTGCTGGCTCGAGGACCACAGCTGAATGTCACGAGTCCAGACCACTGGTCTACGCCATCGGACCATGAACCACTAATGAACTCAAGTGGGACAGGAAGCCCACTGTGCCACCTGCCAACATAAGCCATGTGACAGACACTGCAGACCTTCGCGGTGTCCACTCTGATCCCTCCTCAAGGAGGACGGCTTCCTCTACAGCCATCAGGAAGACATCAGCAAACAGCTGGAATATGTCCCCATACCACCAATAAAACCATGAAAACACCAGGACATGCCTGGTGGGCCAGCCATTGCCAGGTTTTAGGAGGCATGGTTGCTGTCTCGTGTTAGAACCACCCCCGGGACCTCACCCCTGTCCACACGAGCGCACTGGCCGGGCAGACCAACGACCCCACTCTGAAGTGGGGACAAGCATGGTCCTGCGTGGGATGTGCTCGAGGCGAGCCAACCGGAGTGCTTCCTGTGGGTTTTTCTCCCTGGTACTGATGGAGAAAAGCCTCGAATCTCTAAGGGAATGAGCTCCCGTCTTGTGATCAAAGTCCACCCACAGAGAGAGCAGGGCTGAGTCTGAGAGGGAGGGAAGGCAGCAGGGGTACCACAAGAGAGCTGGGGCGTCACCCCTGCTCTTCCCAGACCCCTGGAACTGGGGTCTCCAGCACGTGCCATGTAACTGACCAGCTCTCCTTCCAAGGCACCTCTTTCCACATAAGCTGATTTCGGGGGGTTCTGCCACTTGCCCTTAGAGTCTTGATTAATATCCCAACCCTTCAGGCTTCAGGGTCTGCAGTCAGGGGAAGGCTCCAGAACAGGCACTGAGGGCCCTAAGGGGATCTCTGTTACCCTATTGCCCCAGTCAGCCTCCCGGCTTCTTCCCAGTCACAGGTCCCTGGACACCACCCTCCCCACACAGAGGGCAGGACCCGGCTCACTTCCTGCGGTGATGTCACAGGTCCCTGGACACCACCCTCCCCGCACAGAGGGCAGGACCCAGCTCACTTCCTGCGGTGATGTCACAGGTCCCCGGACATTCCAGGGTATCCTGGAGACCAAAGCAGGAGAAGCTGAAGGCCTTAGGGGAAGGTCTTCCTCCTTCGGCTGGAGAGAACATGGCAGGGAACAGAGGAGTGACCCTGTTTGTCCTGCTGCTGTCTTGCTGGCATGAAGCCAAGCTCCAACCGATCAATATGACTTCAGGTATGGTCACAAGTGGATTATCGAGGTGGTAGAAACACTCGCCTCCCCGGGGCTGAATCCGGCCACCACAGCTTCTCCCTTGGGTCCTTCCCTACCTTACCCAATTCATCATTTATTTCTGGGGGAGAATGGAGTGCGCTGAACCGTTTTCTATCTTTGAAGCCTTTTTTTTTTTTTTAAGATTTTATTTATTTATTTGACAGAGAGAGAGACAGCGAGAGAGGGAACACAAGCAGGGGGAGTGGGAGAGGGAGAAGCAGGCTTCCCGCGGAGCAGGGAGCCCGATGCGGGACTCCATCCCAGGACCTGGAATCATGACCTGAGCCGAAGGCAGACGCTTAACGACTGAGCCACCCGGGCGCCCCTCTTTGAAGCCTTTTTAAGCCAGAACTCCATACGACGCAATCGCCTTTATTATGGAAAATGTGTCACTCGCCCAGAGTCGAGGAATATAGTGTAAAGAACCCGCACCCCGGGTGTCAGCTGCACACCGGCTGGGGTCCCGCACCTTGCGCGACACGTATTCTCATTGCTCCTGGGAGCGCGGTAGCCGCATCCAGCGGGCCCCGTCATTCCACGCACACCTCTTCTTGCTAAGCGAAGCCAGTTTTCAGCCACAGGCAGCGTCCTTAACACGCGGGCACGGGCCGGATTCAGTCCCCCGCGGTCCCAGAGGCCCTCCCTGGGGACAGTTCCAATCACCCCCGGCGGGCCCCCGTGCACCCCTGGCTCCCGTCCTCGTCCTGGCCCCTTCCGCGTGGAGGATCAGAGCGGCCCGGGGAGGCGGGGACTCGCAGGCCGTGAGGGCACAGGGCGGCAGGAAGGGGGTGCTCCGTGACCCCCCACTTCCCGCCAGGAAGCTCCGTGCTCAGGCCACCTGCCCCCTCGTCCACCTTCCTCAGAGGTCCCCAAAGACGGAAGGAAACGGGCCGGGACGGTGCCCCAGCCCCAGCTCCCCAGGGTGGACGCGCGGGCC
>NW_027906189.1:0-234 GCF_054177405.1 Leptonychotes weddellii | reverse complement strand
TTTCCATTGGACATTCTTTCCTGCTTTGTCAAAGATGAGTTGATCATAGAGCTGAGGGTCCATTTCTGGGTTCTTTTTCTGTTCCATTGTTCTATGTGTCTGTTTTTGTGCCAGTACCATACTGTCTTGATGATGACAGCTTTGTAATAGAGCTGGAAGTCTGGAATTGCGATGACACCAGCTTTGCTTTTCTTTCTCAACATTCCTCTGGCTATTCAGGGTCTTTTCTGGTTC
>NW_027906188.1:0-234 GCF_054177405.1 Leptonychotes weddellii | reverse complement strand
GGTCACAGGCCGGGTGAGCACGGAGTGCGGCTGGAGACAGGGGAGACAGGAGTAACTGACTGCTTTTCTCTGGGGACTCACTGAGGAGTGGGGCCCTGAGCTCTTGGCTCCTCCAGAGCGGAGATTGGGAAGCTGCCATTTTCACTCTCGTCCTCCAAAGCTGTATGGAAAGCTTTCAGGGAACAAAAGCTACAGAGAGCAAACCCAAGCAGATTACTTAGCCTGGCCCCCCGG
>NW_027906186.1:0-234 GCF_054177405.1 Leptonychotes weddellii | reverse complement strand
TGTTTTTTAAAAGGAACTAATTTAGGGGTGCCTGACTGGCACAGTTGGAAGAATGAGCAATTCTTGATCTTGGGGTCATGAGTTCGAGCCCCACGTTGTGTGTGGAGATTGCTTTTTAAATAAAAAGAAAGTTTAGGGCGCCTGGGTGGCTCAGTTGGTTAAGCAACTGCCTTTGGCTCAGGTCATGATCCTGGAGTCCCGGGATCGAGTCCCACGTCGGGCTCCCTGCTCGGC
>NW_027906185.1:0-234 GCF_054177405.1 Leptonychotes weddellii | reverse complement strand
TCACATAGATAAGAACAATAGAAGTTGAGAAACGTAGCCTAGGTGTAGCCACATAATGGAGTGTTGCCAAAGGAATATGGGTGGAAATAATGTTCGTCATTTCCAGGATGGACCCATAAAATGGCATACACAAGAGCCCCTCTCTCTTTCCCCATCTGTTAACTGAATGGAGAAGACCATGAATACCTATGGGGGGGGGTGCACGGGGCAGACCCAGAAAATGGAAGAAGCCTG
>NW_027906184.1:0-234 GCF_054177405.1 Leptonychotes weddellii | reverse complement strand
AGGTTTCCACGTTAGAGAACAGTGCACTCTTGTGCGACATTAACACCAGCACGACAAAAGCTCTCTGCACCACAGAGCAGTTTACAAAGCAGAAGTGTACAAATGAAAGAGAGTAATCAATATATATTTGTTTTAACTGGATTAACATGGGTATATGATGAATGTGTATATTCTTAAGTCTTCGATTTTGGAAAAAGAAGCACATACTCTATTCTCCTTTTATGAATTCCTAGT
>NW_027906183.1:0-234 GCF_054177405.1 Leptonychotes weddellii | reverse complement strand
TGAGAAATACAGGCTAAGAAGATATTAAATAAGTGTATATGCAGAGGTATTCAATCTAAGGTTTGCCTACTTTAAATATTCTTTTTATTTTTTTAAGTAATCTTTGTACCCAAAGTGGGGCTCAAACTCATACCCCAAGATCAAAAGTCACACATTTTACTGACTGAGCCAGTCAGGAGCCCCAAGATTTTGCCTACTCGAATCATAAATCTGTAGAGGTTTCCAGTGGTTTTC
>NW_027906182.1:0-234 GCF_054177405.1 Leptonychotes weddellii | reverse complement strand
TGGGTTCTTACAGGAGTGGAAATTTCAGCCCCCCGGCACCGCCTTGAAACTAGGGAATGCTTTTCCCATGTTTAAACCGTGCCTTTTAAATGTAAGGCACGACCCACATGAGATCCTCCACTGTCTTTCTTAGCCTACAAAAGCTGAAAGATTTACTATCTGGCTTTTTAAGGAAAAGTTTGCCGAGTCCCACACTGGCGGACCAGCCATTCTTGAAATCATTGGAAACGTGGT
>NW_027906181.1:0-234 GCF_054177405.1 Leptonychotes weddellii | reverse complement strand
ATGTGATGATCCATGATTCATTGTTTTTGTATAACACCCAGTGCTCCATGCAGTATGTGCCCCCCTTAATACCCATAACTGGTCTAACCCATCCCCCCACCCACTTCCCCTCTAAGTCTCTCAGTTTGTTTCTCAGAGTCCATAGTCTCTCATGGTTCAACTCTCCCTCCAGTTTCCCCCCCTTCATTTTTCCCTTCCTTCTCCTAATGTTCTCCATGCTATTCCTTATTTGTT
>NW_027906180.1:0-234 GCF_054177405.1 Leptonychotes weddellii | reverse complement strand
TGTCTCTCTCTGTCAAATAAATAAATAAAATCTTTAAAAAAAAAAAGAATTCCTCATATCAGTGAGGTCATATGATACATGTTTTTCTCTGATTGACTTATTTCGCTCAGCATAATATCCTCCAGTTCCATCCACATCGTCTCAGCATTGTTTTTTACATTTTCTCAATCACTCTTGGAGATGTTAGTAATACCTTTCTATCTAGGATGTAAACCATGAGTTGCTAATGTTTGT
>NW_027906179.1:0-1473 GCF_054177405.1 Leptonychotes weddellii | reverse complement strand
GCTCAGGTCATGATCCTGGAGTCCCAGGATCAAGTCCCGCATCGGGCTCCCTACTCAGCAGGGAGTCTGCTTCTCTCTCTGACCCTCCCCCCTCTCATGCTCTCTCTCAAATAAATAAACAAAATCTTAAAAAAAAAAAAAGACAACAGTGAAGATTGCAATATTGATGGACTCCTCCTTTCATGAATGATTTCTCTGTAAGATGTGATGCTATTTGATAGCATTTGACCCACAGTAGAATTTCTTTCATTATTGGACTGAATCCTCTCAAACCCTTCTTTATCAACTAAGTTTATGTAATAGTCTAAATTCTTTGTTGTCTTTTCAACAATCTTCACAGCATCTTCACCAGGAGTAGATTCCATCTCAAGAAACCACTTTCTTGGGGCACATGGGTGGCTCAGTTGGCTAAGCGTCTGCCTTCAGTTCAAGTCATGCTGCTCGGTGGGGGAGTCTGCTTCTCCCTCTCCTGCCTCCCCTCCCATCTTGTGTGCCTGCGCGCTCTCTCCCACTCACTCTCTCTCTAACAAATAAAATCTTTTTTTTTAAGGATTTTTTTTTTTAAGATTTTATTTATTAGAGAGAGACAGAGATCATGAGCAAGGGGGAGGGGTAGAGGGAGAAGCAGGCTCCCCGCTGAGCAGGGAACCCGATGCGGAACTCGATCCCAGGACCCTGAGATCATGACCTGAGCTGAAGGCAGAGCCTTAACCGACTGAGCCACCCAGGTGCCCTCAAATAAATAAAATCTTAAAAAAAAAAGAGAAACCACTTTCTTTGCTCATCCATAAGAAGCAACTCATCACTCTTAGTTTGATCATGGGATTGCAGCACTTCAGTCACATCTTCAGGGTTCTTCTAGTTCTCTTGCTATTTCCACCACATTTACAGTTACTTTCCCCCACTGAAGTCTTAACCCCCTCAACTTTAACCCTGGTTAATGTTGATATTCTGACCTCTTCCTATGAAAAAGTTCTTAGTGCCATCTGAAATGGTGAATCCTTTTCCAGAAGGTGTTCAGTTCACTTTGCCCAGATCCATAAGAAGAATCACACTCTCTGGCAGCTGTAGCCTTTACAAAATGTATTTCTTAAATAATAAGACTTGAGAGTCAAAATTGCTTCTGACACATGGGCTGCAGAATGGATGTGTTAGCAGATGTAAACGCAACATTAATCTGGTTGTACACATCCAACAGAGCTCTTGGGTAGCCAAGTATATGGTCAATGAGCAGTAATATTTTGAAAGGAATCATTTTTTTATGAGCAGTAGGTCTCTTAACAGGGGGCTTAGAGTATTCAGTAAATCATATTGTAAATAGATGTGCTGTCGACCAGGCTTTGTTTTTCCATTTATAGAGCAGAGGCAGCATAGATTCAATACTATTCTTAAGGGCCTAGGATTTTCAGAATGGTAAATAAACATTGGCTTCAACTTAAAGTCAGCTATATTAGTCCCTAACAAGAGAGTCAG
>NW_027906178.1:0-234 GCF_054177405.1 Leptonychotes weddellii | reverse complement strand
TGTCCCCCAGCTCCTGGCAACCAGTAATCTACTTCCTATCTCTGTAGAGTTGCACATTCTGGACATTTCATAAAAATGGAATCAGATGATATGTGGCCTTTTGTGTCGGCTACTTTCACCTGCCAGAGTGTTTTCAAGATCCATTTAAGTTGTAACATGTGTCAGCAGTTAATTAATTCCTTTTTCTGGCTGAATAATTGTATGTATACAGCACTTCATTTTTTATCCAGTCAT
>NW_027906177.1:0-234 GCF_054177405.1 Leptonychotes weddellii | reverse complement strand
ATGTGATGATCCATGATTCATTGTTTTTGTATAACACCCAGTGCTCCATGCAGTATGTGCCCCCCTTAATACCCATAACTGGTCTAACCCATCCCCCCACCCACTTCCCCTCTAAGTCTCTCAGTTTGTTTCTCAGAGTCCATAGTCTCTCATGGTTCAACTCTCCCTCCAGTTTCCCCCCCTTCATTTTTCCCTTCCTGCTCCTAATGTTCTCCATGCTATTCCTTATTTGTT
>NW_027906176.1:0-234 GCF_054177405.1 Leptonychotes weddellii | reverse complement strand
CCTCCATCCTCAGACCAGCGGTTCCTCCTCACCCGGCCTCCTCCATCCTCAGACCAGCGGTTCCTCCTCACCCTGCCTCCTCCATCCTCAGACCAGCGGTTCCTCCTCACCCGGCCTTCTCCATCCTCAGACCAGTGGTGTCACACAGTCAGTCGCGCCCATCACTGCACATCTCTCTGACTTCCTCTTTGCAGGGAGCTGAAAGATGCTCCTTTTAAAGGGGCCGGTGTGATG
>NW_027906175.1:0-234 GCF_054177405.1 Leptonychotes weddellii | reverse complement strand
ATGTGATGATCCATGATTCATTGTTTTTGTATAAAACCCAGTGCTCCATGCAGTATGTGCCCCCCTTAATACCCATAACTGGTCTAACCCATCCCCCCACCCACTTCCCCTCTAAGTCTCTCAGTTTGTTTCTCAGAGTCCATAGTCTCTCATGGTTCAACTCTCCCTCCAGTTTCCCCCCCTTCATTTTTCCCTTCCTGCTCCTAATGTTCTCCATGCTATTCCTTATTTGTT
>NW_027906174.1:0-234 GCF_054177405.1 Leptonychotes weddellii | reverse complement strand
CTCAGTAGGGAGCCTGCTTCTCCCTCTGCCTTCTACTCTCCCTGATTGTGCGTGCTCTCTCTCTCTCTGACAAATAAATAAAATCTTAAAAAAAAAAATGGATCAAACCCAAAACATAAGAGCTAAATAAGTGTAACTGTATTACTAATGTATGACATTATCTCACTAAAGGGGATGGAAGGAAAAGGAGCTGACCTAACTACTTTGGATAACAGTATTTTTGACTGGCTTACT
>NW_027906173.1:0-234 GCF_054177405.1 Leptonychotes weddellii | reverse complement strand
CAAAGTGCTAAATGGGAAAAATCTGCAGCCAAGAATACTGTAGAGTCCATCGTCTCTCATGGTTCATCTCCCCCTCTGATTTCCCCCCCTTCATTCTTCCCTTCCTGCTATCTTCTTCTTCTTCTTTTTTTTAACATATAATGTATTATTTGTTTCAGAGGTACAGGTCTGTGATTCAACAGTCTTGCACAATTCACAGCGCTTACCAGAGCACATACCCTCCCCAGTGTCTAT
>NW_027906172.1:0-234 GCF_054177405.1 Leptonychotes weddellii | reverse complement strand
GAATGTATTACATTCTCTGCAAGCATTTCCGACCCAAATCAACTTTCTGATGTACTTCAGAGATTTAACTATGATCATATAATTATCCCAAGAAAAGTACAGAACTCTCTGTGCATTATCTATTTGTAAAGATGTTTACTCTTATTCTCTTATATTAAAAAAGTTTAGGTGATCAACATAACAATAAAAAAATTTTTTTTAAGTTTAAGAGATTATAACTACTGTACAAATCAT
>NW_027906171.1:0-234 GCF_054177405.1 Leptonychotes weddellii | reverse complement strand
TAATGATGTAATGTATGGGGATTAACATAAGAATTAAAAAAAAAAAAAGAAAACAGTATGAGTAGGCTTGATGGGATAACCACTCATGAGCTTTTTTTTTTTTCATAATGAAGCTGAAAAAATTAAATCATTGAAGAAATGTTAAACAGAAAGAAAAGCAAGAAGAAAAAGTCACCACTATACTGTTACTCAGTGACTAATACCTCTAAAATGTGGATACATTTCCATTTTTTT
>NW_027906170.1:0-234 GCF_054177405.1 Leptonychotes weddellii | reverse complement strand
GATGGGTTAGCCTGGTGATGGGTATTAAAGAGGGTACATACTGCATGGAGCACTGGGTGCTATATGCAAACAATGAATCATGGAACACTACATCAAAAACTAATGATGTATGGTGATTAACATAACATAATAATTTAAAAAAAACACAAAGACTCAAAACTTGAGGGAAAGAAGTTTGACTACATTAAACTTCTGTATGACATAAGAGAAAATAAATAAAGGCTTGATTTGAGT
>NW_027906169.1:0-234 GCF_054177405.1 Leptonychotes weddellii | reverse complement strand
TATTCTTATTTGTTTTCAAATGTCCCTATCAGTAGCCTTATGCTTTTCAACTGAAATTCTTTTTTTTTTCAGACCTGAAATTTATATTGATATATTTTATGACTTTAATTTTGCTTGATATCTTTTAGATTTTTGAGTATTTTCTTTCCTTTTTAAAATTTTTTTATTTCATTTAAAGTATTTTAAAGATAGCAATATCAGGCGCCTGGGTGGCTCAGTTGGTTAAGCGACTGC
>NW_027906168.1:0-1474 GCF_054177405.1 Leptonychotes weddellii | reverse complement strand
AAATAAGGGTAAATACGATCAAGGGATGGAATATAATTTTAAAGATGAAAATTATAAAAGATTTTATAAAAGGAATTGATAAGAAGTTGGTTGAAAAAAGAAAGAAGAGGATTTTAAAAAAAAGCGAGAAAATGTGATCAGGCAGGAGACTAGAACAAAGCCATACACTAGAGATTTAGGGTATATTTTGTTTTGTTACAAGACACTGTATCCCAAGATTTTAAAGAGAGAACAACTTATATATATATAAGTTGGTATATTTATATATATATATATAAAACGTTAACTACTATGAAAGGATAGAAAATGACTCTAAAAATGAAAAATAAAAAAGATTTTTAATTAAGGGATTGATAAATTGTGGGTTGAAAAAGGGAAAAAGAAAAATTCAAAAAAAAAAAGAAAAATAACGTTGAAAAAAGTTAACTTTGTAAGACTAAAGAATCATGGGAAAAAAGCCATGAATTCTATGTGCAATATTCCCCTAGTGCTGGAGTTCTGCCATTCTCATTGATCCATAAACTTGGCCTTTGTTGGATTCTCTTGCTGATCTTCTGGGGCAGGGGCCAGTTGCCGTAGTTCTCAAATGTATTTGCCGGAGGCGGAATTGCCCTGCCCTTGACGGGGCCAGGTTAAATAATCTGCTCGGGTTTGCTCTCCATAGCTTTTGTTCCCTGCAAGCTTTCTGTACAGCTTTGGAGGATGAGCGTGAAAATGGCAGCTTCCCAATCTCCACCCTGGAGGAGCCAAGAACTTGGGACCCCCCACCTCAGTGAGCCCCCAAGAAAAGCAGTCAATCATTCCCATGTCCCTGGTCTCCGGCCACACTCCATGCTCACACAACCTGTGACCTTGTGTTTCTATCTCTTGTACAGACCCTGTTTGGATTCTCCAAACCTAGCAGATTCCTGTGGTGTGCTCCTGCACTGCTCCTCCTGGGGGAGGAAGGGGAGTCTCCCCAGATCTGCTGCTTGTTGGGTCCCTGCTGGAAGAGACCACGGTTTATGGCAACCCTGAGCTGAGAGCCCACTCCTCAGCTCCATCTCTGCAGCTGGCTTCCCCACTCTGATACCTGGAAGCTCTGCCACACTCAGGCACCCCCAGTTTTTCTGTGACCCCGAGGGTCCTGAGACCACACTGTCCCCGCTTAGACACTGGAGAGACGTCCCTCAGCAGAGCCAATTTCTAAAAGTTCCGATTTTATGCTCTGCTGCTCTATCACTTGCCAGTAGTGGCTGATGGAGGCCCTCTCCCCCGCTGTCTATCTTCCCAAATATCACCTCGGATTCATTTCTCTGCACGTCCTACCTTCTAGAAAGTGGTCACTTTTCTGTTCAGAGAGTTGCTTCCATTCTTTTTTTCGATCTCCTGTTGAGTTCATAGGTGTTCAGAATGGTTTGATCCCTACCTAGCTGAATTCCTGGGACCAGATGAAATTTAGGTCTCCTACTCCTCCACCATCTTGCCCCCCCCC
>NW_027906167.1:0-234 GCF_054177405.1 Leptonychotes weddellii | reverse complement strand
ATGTGATGATCCATGATTCATTGTTTTTGTATAAAACCCAGTGCTCCATGCAGTATGTGCCCCCCTTAATACCCATAACTGGTCTAACCCATCCCCCCACCCACTTCCCCTCTAAGTCTCTCAGTTTGTTTCTCAGAGTCCATAGTCTCTCATGGTTCAACTCTCCCTCCAGTTTCCCCCCCTTCATTTTTCCCTTCCTTCTCCTAATGTTCTCCATGCTATTCCTTATTTGTT
>NW_027906166.1:0-234 GCF_054177405.1 Leptonychotes weddellii | reverse complement strand
TTCATGCCAGATAGGCCACTTGAAATGAAAACACTACAGCTTTCTTTAACTATATTTTCTTCTTCTACTGAAGTACAAATTTTGGGGCTTGCAATTTGTAAGGACTCAAAATTTATAGGTAAAGTTACTTGATTTAATATTTGTTTATTATCTTTATCATAATAATAGGCAAAGGATTTAATATCAGGACTGAATCTACATATGTAATAAAAATATTCATTTACCATATTTTCT
>NW_027906165.1:0-234 GCF_054177405.1 Leptonychotes weddellii | reverse complement strand
TTCCAGAACCCAGTCCTACTCTCCAGGAGGCAGCCACTTTTTTTTTTTTTTTAAAGATTTTATTTATTTATTTGAGACAGAGAGAATGAGAGACAGAGAGCATGAGAGGGAGGAGGGTCAGAGGGAGAAGCAGACTCCCTGCCGAGCAGGGAGCCCGATGCGGGACTCGATCCCGGGACTCCAGGATCATGACCTGAGCCGAAGGCAGTCGCTTAACCAACTGAGCCACCCAGG
>NW_027906164.1:0-234 GCF_054177405.1 Leptonychotes weddellii | reverse complement strand
CGTATTCATTGTTAGATGGGTTTCTGTGGAGAAGTTCTGGCTGGTTGGTGGGCAGACCCTCATGATTGGGGGAGCCCTCCCTCTTACCGTCTTGGCCTTCAGAGAACAGGGTTTGGGTCTCTTTTTAAGTAAAATAGCATAACATGCTGGTTTGGAGATTTGAAATATTTTCTTTTTTTTTTTTAAAGATTTTATTTATTTATTTGAGAGAGAGAGAATGAGAGAGAGCACATG
>NW_027906163.1:0-234 GCF_054177405.1 Leptonychotes weddellii | reverse complement strand
TTCTGCTCCCTGCCTCCATAACCTGCTCTCTCCAGCATCTCCACGGCTTGACTTGTTGCTTGGAATCAGCTGATTTTTCAGGGTCCTTTCTTCCCACCTCTGCTGCTCCACAAGGGGCCCAGATTACAGTGGGGAGAAGCCGAAGGACAGAGGGGAAGGCCGGGAGCTTCTTCACCATCACACTGGTTCTGCTTCCTTAGAGGTTCACCTAACTATCTGTAGGTTTGGGAATTA
>NW_027906162.1:0-234 GCF_054177405.1 Leptonychotes weddellii | reverse complement strand
CACCTTTTCAGTTATGTGAGCCAGTACATTACCTTTCTGTTTCATCTAGTTTGAGTCAGGCTATTACATTATCTGTAGCTGACAGCATCCCAACTGACGTCCAGCAGACCTCAAAGGACAGATGAAATTCTCCTTTTGTGAAATCCCCTTGAAGCCTACAGGTGAGCAAGAGGATACTTTTTAAAAAATTTTTTTGTTAACATATAATGTATTATTTGTTTCAGGGGTACAAGT
>NW_027906161.1:0-234 GCF_054177405.1 Leptonychotes weddellii | reverse complement strand
CCTAATGTAATTAGCTCACAAAATTAAATAGCTTCAAAACTCAAGGATTAGTCTAAGGTTTAGTCTAAGTTTCTAAAAACCCTGTTTAAAAGTTGTTTAAGACCCAGAGATATGACACTGCTTATAATCTTAGTTCTTTGTAAAAATACCTGCAAAAATAAACAACAATCACCTTAAACTTTTAACAAGAAAAAGTGCCCAATGTAAAAAGTTACTTTAATTTTTCCCCTAAAT
>NW_027906160.1:0-234 GCF_054177405.1 Leptonychotes weddellii | reverse complement strand
TCAGACCAGTGATTGAAGCAAAGAAGAAAGGTGAGGAGAGCAAGAGTTGGCGATGCTAACAATGACTTCTAGAATTTAAGGATGATGAAGCTCCCCAGGTTCCTGCAACTTCTATTTCCTATCTGTGAACCATTGCAGTGTCTCACCTAAGAATGTTGTGTTGCTTAAGATATTGCAATTTAAGATAAAAGCAAGATGGTGGAGGAGTAGGAGACCTGGACTTCGTCTCCTCTC
>NW_027906159.1:0-234 GCF_054177405.1 Leptonychotes weddellii | reverse complement strand
TATTATAACACTTTAGGCTGGTATCAGTCACTACGGATGTACTTTAATCTTTTTCATGAATGGAGACAATTCTAGTTTCGTTTGCTCTAAAGGGATAATGAATTATATAAAAGTAAAATATGCAGCACAACGTTCTAGACATTGGATTTTTGTCTCTCTGCCCCATCTGCCACTTCCTACTCCGCACTCTACCTCACTGTTCTGAAATACATACCTTTGCTTTTTGTTGTTGTT
>NW_027906158.1:0-234 GCF_054177405.1 Leptonychotes weddellii | reverse complement strand
TGCTTCTTCCCCTGAAACGAGGTTTAGAGGAAAAAATGCTGAACTTGGAATCAGTAAGGTCTGGCTTGGAATCCAGGCTGCATCTACTTGCTTTTGCTCTCTGTGCCTCAATCCTAACTGTAAAAATGAGAATAACAGCCACAATAATAGGAAGAGTAGCAGATGTTTTTTGAAGCCTTACCACGTGCCAGCTACCACCGTGCTTACCATTTTGGTGGAATATCTCTTTTAATC
>NW_027906157.1:0-1474 GCF_054177405.1 Leptonychotes weddellii | reverse complement strand
AAACTTTATTAAGATCTAAGTCATATACCCTACAATTCACCCATTTAAAATACACAATTTTTCTAAAGATTTTATTTATTTGAGAGTGAGAGAGCAGGAGCAGAGGGGAGGAGCAGAGGGAGAGGGAGAAGCAGACTCTGCTGAGCAGGGAGCCCAACTCGGGGCTCGATCCCAGGACCCTGGGATCATGACCTAGGCCGAAGGCAGCCGCTTAACGACTGAGCCACCCAGGCGCCCTGGCCATAAAGGTTTTAAGCTAAAATTTTAAGTTAGTCTGGTTGGTTCTTTTTTTCTTTCTTTTTTTTAAAAGCTTGTATTTATTTATTTGACAGAGAGATACACAGCCAGAGAGAGGGAACACAAGCAGGGGGAGTGGGAGAGGGAGAAGCAGGCTTCCCACTGAGCAGGAAGCCCGATGCGGGGCTCGATCCCAGGACCCTGGGACCATGACCTGAGCCGAAGGCAGACGCTCAACGACTGAGCCACCCAGGTGCCCCTAAAGTAGACAATTTAGTAAGTTATGCAACCATCACCATAATCAATTTTAGGACATTTTCTTTACCCCAGAAAGTAATCCTGTACCCATTAGCAGTGCCTCGGTTTACCTAGGACAAAAACAGATTTTTTTTTTAAAGCACTTGTTACCATTTAGTAAACGCCCACCCCCCACCCCCCACCCCCCACCCCCGGGGCTTCAAGTTACCAGGACACAGCCACCCCTCACCCTTAATCTTCTCTTCAGCTCTTCCGTTGAAAAATTTGGCCTTCCCAATGATGGGCGGCTTTGGGGAGCCCTCCCTTTCTAACACTCTGTAGTAGCCTGATTTTACCCATCAGTGATAGGTGCTCTTTGAATATTTCATCTACATGGCATCTTATAATATGTGGTCTTTTGTGACTGGCTTTTTTTCACTTAGCATGATGTTTTCAGGGTTGATCTGTGTTGTAGCAGGTGTCAGCACTTGGTTTCTTCCCATTGTTGAATAATAGTGCACTGTATGGATCGACCACATTTTTATTTATCCATTCATGAGCTGATAGGCATTTGCTTCCACTTTTTGGCCATGATGAATACTTCTATAAACACTGAGGTACAAATTTTCGTGTGGACATAGGCTTCCCTTCCTCTTAGGTATTTACCGAGGAGTAGAATTGCTAGGTCAGAAAGTAACTCCATGTTGAACCAGACTGTTTTCCACAGTGGCTGCCCCGTTTTCCTTCCCCACCAGCAGTGTAAAGGGTTCCAGTTTCTCCACATCCTTGCCCACACTGATGATTGCTTGTCTTTTGTATTATAATAAGCCATTCTAGTGGATGCGAATATCATCTTCTTTTTTTAAAAATTTTTATTGTTATGTTAATCACCATACATTACATCATTAGTTTTAGATGTAGTGTTCCATGATTCATTGTTTGTGCATAACACCCAGTGTTCCATGCAGAATGTGCCCTCTTTAATACCCATCACCAGGCT
>NW_027906156.1:0-234 GCF_054177405.1 Leptonychotes weddellii | reverse complement strand
CCTAATGTAATTAGCTCACAAAATTAAATAGCTTCAAAACTCAAGGATTAGTCTAAGGTTTAGTCTAAGTTTCTAAAAACCCTGTTTAAAAGTTGTTTAAGACCCAGAGATATGACACTGCTTATAATCTTAGTTCTTTGTAAAAATACCTGCAAAAATAAACAACAATCACCTTAAACTTTTAACAAGAAAAAGTGCCAAATGTAAAAAGTTACTTTAATTTTTCCCCTAAAT
>NW_027906155.1:0-234 GCF_054177405.1 Leptonychotes weddellii | reverse complement strand
TTAAGCCCTTATAAACCTCCCTCTATGTGAACAAAGAATCATAACATTGCGTGGTCTTATACCGCACGTGGAAAACAAGTTTTTCTACCTCTTCTCAAGTGCAACTGACAATATTGTTAAATGCTTTGTTGGATGAGTGTGTATTTCTAAGGTATTACCTAGATCTAAAAACTTTCATCAGAACTTTAATGAAATTAGTCTGGCATGATTTTTCCTAAATAGTGTTGCACAGAT
>NW_027906154.1:0-234 GCF_054177405.1 Leptonychotes weddellii | reverse complement strand
GTTCAGTGACAAAAATGACTTGGACAAGGGCAAGGTCTCTTATAGTCTTGATTAGAAAGACTCACCAACATGCAGTTGTCAATTCTGCCAAAGCTGATCTGTAAATTTACCTCAAACCCTTCAAAAGTCATGTGCAGTATTAAAGCAAGAGAAAATAGCTGGAAAAAAAAGATTGACCAGGAGGAAATAGCCCTAACAGCCACTTTCATATTTGGGCCGATGTAGTAGAGGTGG
>NW_027906153.1:0-234 GCF_054177405.1 Leptonychotes weddellii | reverse complement strand
CCACGGCACAGTCAGGCCACTGCTCCTCCAGCAGGGACCCAACAAGCGGCAGATCTGGGGAGACTCACCTTCCTCCCCCGGGAGGAGCCGCGCGGGAGTGCACCGCAGGGATCTGCTGGGTTTGGAGGCTCCACGCGGGGTCATGCACCAGAGATAGAAATGCTCGGTCACAGGCCGGGTGAGCACGGAGTATGGCTGGAGACCGGGGAGAAGGGAGTGATTGACTGCTTTTCT
>NW_027906152.1:0-234 GCF_054177405.1 Leptonychotes weddellii | reverse complement strand
GGCCAGGCCATAGTCCACCATCACATTCTGAATCGAGGCCATGGCCAGGCCCCCACCTTGGGTTTAGAATACATGCTATGAACAAACGGGCCACTAACTAGTTGCAGGTCTGACAATATTAATATGTTTGCAGCCAATAAGGCAGTTCATAAAAGAGCTCAATGATACGGAGATAAGGCTTATTACTATTATATTCAGTAAAAAAACTATAAGGAAACATACTTAATGTGGAGG
>NW_027906151.1:0-234 GCF_054177405.1 Leptonychotes weddellii | reverse complement strand
CGTATTCATTGTTAGATGGGTTTCTGTGGAGAAGGTCTGGCTGGTTGGTGGGCAGACCCTCATGATTGGGGGAGCCCTCCCTCTTACCGTCTTGGCCTTCAGAGAACAGGGTTTGGGTCTCTTTTTAAGTAAAATAGCATAACATGCTGGTTTGGAGATTTGAAATATTTTCTTTTTTTTTTTTAAAGATTTTATTTATTTATTTGAGAGAGAGAGAATGAGAGAGAGCACATG
>NW_027906150.1:0-234 GCF_054177405.1 Leptonychotes weddellii | reverse complement strand
GTGTCTTTTATAATTCAGGCTCTTCATGATACATTTTTTTTTTTTTAAAGATTTTATTTATTTGACAGAGAGAAACACAGCGAGAGGGAACACAAGCAGGGGGAGTAGGAGAGGGAGAAGCAGGCTTCCCGCTGAGCAGGGAGCCCGATGCGGGGCTCGATCCCAGGACCCTGGGACCATGACCTGAGCCGAAGGCAGATGCTCAATGACTGAGCCACCCAGGCGCCCCTCTTC
>NW_027906149.1:0-234 GCF_054177405.1 Leptonychotes weddellii | reverse complement strand
GAATGTATTACATTCTCTGCAAGCATTTCCGACCCAAATCAACTTTCTGATGTACTTCAGAGATTTAACTATGATCATATAATTATCCCAAGAAAAGTACAGAACTCTCTGTGCATTATCTATTTGTAAAGATGTTTACTCTTATTCTCTTATATTAAAAAAGTTTAGGTGATCAACATAACAATAAAAAAATTTTTTTAAAGTTTAAGAGATTATAACTACTGTACAAATCAT
>NW_027906148.1:0-234 GCF_054177405.1 Leptonychotes weddellii | reverse complement strand
TTCCAGAACCCAGTCCTACTCTCCAGGAGGCAGCCACTTTTTTTTTTTTTTTAAAGATTTTATTTATTTATTTGAGACAGAGAGAATGAGAGACAGAGAGCATGAGAGGGAGGAGGGTCAGAGGGAGAAGCAGACTCCCTGCCGAGCAGGGAGCCCGATGCGGGACTCGATCCCGGGACTCCAGGATCATGACCTGAGCTGAAGGCAGTCGCTTAACCAACTGAGCCACCCAGG
>NW_027906147.1:0-234 GCF_054177405.1 Leptonychotes weddellii | reverse complement strand
GGCTGGGACTGGCTGCTGACCCTGAGCCTCGCGGTGGCCCCTGGTCTCCATGCCGAAGGTTCTGGAGCGCCTTGGCCTGGGTGCCGGGAGCTTCCTCTGCAGCTCCTCTGTGTGACCTCTGTGGTCACCTCCCCGTCTGGGAAACAGGCGGTGACGCGGCCCGCGTCCTGGGGCGGTCGTGAGGACAGCCCGTGATAAATACAGCAAGTGCAGCATGTTGTCGTGTTCGAGAGC
>NW_027906146.1:0-1474 GCF_054177405.1 Leptonychotes weddellii | reverse complement strand
CATTAAAAGGATTATCCACCAATTACAAGTGAGATTTATCTCTGGGATGCAAGGGTGGTTCAACATTTGCAAATCAATGTGATAGAACATATTAGTAAGTAGAGAGAGAAGAAAAATATGGTCCTCTCAATTGATGCAGAAAAAGCATTTGACAAAATTCAGCATTCTTTCCTGATTAACACATTTTAGAGTATAGGGATAGAGGGAACATTGCTCAATTTCATAAAATCCATCTATGAAAAACCCACAGCAAATATCATTCTCAATGTGGAAAAGCTGAGAGCCTTTCCCTTAAGATCAGGAACAAGACAATGATGCCCGCTCTTGCCACTATTGTTCAACATAGTACTAGAAGTCCTAGAAACAGCAATCAGACAATAAAAAGAAATAAAAGGTATTCAAATTGGCAAAGAAGAAATCAAACTCTCTTTCTTGGCAGATGACATGATACTTTATGTGGAAAACCCAAAAGACTCCACCCCCAAATTACTAGAACTCATACAGCAATTCAGTAAGGTGGCAGGATACAAAATCAATGCACAGAAATCAGTTGCTTTCTTATACACTAACAATGTAACTATAGAAAGAGAAATTAGAGAATCGATTCCATTTACAATAGCACCAAAAACCATAAGATACCTCGGAATAAACCTAACCAAAGAGGTAAAGGATCAATACTCCAGGAACTACAGAACACTCATGAAAAAAATTGAAGAAGACACAAAAAGATGGAAAAACATTCTCTACTCATGGATCAGAATAATAAACATTGTTAAAATGTCTATGCTGCCCAGAGCAATCCTATACCTTCAACACCATCCCTATCAAAATACCAATGGCATTTTTCAAAGTGCTGAAACAAATAACCCTAAAATTTGTATGGAATCAGAAATGACCTTGAATCACCAAGGAAATGTTGAAAAAGAAAAACAAAGCTGGGGGCATCACGTTGCCCTATTTCAAGCTATATTACAAAGCAGTGATCACCAAGACAGCATGGTACTGGCACAAAAACAGAAACATAGACCAATGGAACAGAATAGAGAGGCCAGATATGGACCCTCAACTCTATGGTCAAATAATCTTCAACAAAGCAGGAAAAAATATGCAATTGAAAAAAGACAGTCTCTTCAATAAATGGTGCTGGGAAAATTGGACAGCTATTTACAGAAGAATGAAACTCGACCATTCTCTAACACCATACACAAAGATAAACTCAAAGTGGATGAAAGACCTCAATGTGAGAGAGGAATCCATCAAAATCCTCGAGGAGAACATAGGCAGTAACCTCTTCAACATAGGCCACAACTTCTTTCAAGACACGTCTCCAAAGGCAAGAGAAACAAAAGTGAAAATGAACTTTTGAGACTTCATCAAAATAAAAAGCTTCTGCACAGCAAAGGAAACTTTCAACAACACAAAGAGGCAACACACAGAATGGGAGAAGACATTTGCAAATGACACTACAGACAAA
>NW_027906145.1:0-234 GCF_054177405.1 Leptonychotes weddellii | reverse complement strand
ATTAGATGGCGAATGGCACAGCAGTTTTTTTTATCAAGAACAGAAAGAACCCTTCACTGGAGTCAGGAGTCCAAAGTTCCTGCTCGGCGCTGCTGCTCACTGGCTGTGTGATCTAGAACTTTCCAGCCAGCATCTCCTATCCCTATCATGGAGGAGCGTCTGCCTTCAGCTCAGGTCATGATCCCAGGGTCCTGGGATCGAGCCCGATTCCGGCTCAGTGGGGAGTCTGCTTCT
>NW_027906144.1:0-234 GCF_054177405.1 Leptonychotes weddellii | reverse complement strand
GGGCCAGATGGCTTCCCAGGGGAATTCTACCAAACAATTAATACCTATTCTTCTGAAACTGTTCCAAAAAATAGAAATGGAAGGAAAACTTCCAAACTCATTTTATGAGGCCAGCATTACCTTGATCCCAAAACCACCCAAAACACAGTCTTATCATTGTGTGTTTAACAGCGCTTCCAGAGTAATTTAACATGCCAAAAACAAGCTTAATTAGAAAAAAAAAAAAACAACCTT
>NW_027906143.1:0-234 GCF_054177405.1 Leptonychotes weddellii | reverse complement strand
GGAGGGCTTGCTGTGTGCTGAGAGTCACACTGGGCGCCTCAGCTCACTACCTCTCACCCCCACGTGCCCAGAGCACGATGCTGGGCCGGCCTTCGCAGACCGGGCTGCTGGGGCAGGCTTGGGTGGTGATGCTGGGCACGTGGGGGCACCAGCGGCCACGTCCCGTGGTCGGGCTGGTGTCCGTGAGCTCTCCGTGGCCGTTGCTAGCTGGGGAGGCAGGTCCCCAGGGAAGCG
>NW_027906142.1:0-234 GCF_054177405.1 Leptonychotes weddellii | reverse complement strand
CAGAGTTAGTAATTTCCTTTATTTTTTGCTTGCAAAATCGCTTACATATACTTAATTCTCTCCAAATCCTCCATCGTTTCATCCACTCCAGGGTTTTTCAAGTTGTTTTGCCCACAACCCGTGGTAGGAAATATATTTTACAACAAGGCCTGACAACACAACACACATAAGCTATGAAACTAAAATTTCACAACATAATATTCACCTTCACTATAAATGATACCCTTTGATATT
>NW_027906141.1:0-234 GCF_054177405.1 Leptonychotes weddellii | reverse complement strand
GTTCCTCTCTGGTGGGATCCACGTCTCTCCTTGCGACAAGCCAATACAACTGGGGCTCCCGGGGAGCCCCTGGTGATCTCAGACACATTAGTTTGGGACAGCGGGGAAAGCAAAAAAAAAAAAGAGAATGCATCATTCTGGGTGGGCTCAGGTAAGCAGGTAGAAGGAAAGCACGCACATCTGGCAGATGACACATCCCACTGGTGTCTTGAGTTTCCCCTGAGCCAGACCTTC
>NW_027906140.1:0-234 GCF_054177405.1 Leptonychotes weddellii | reverse complement strand
TATTCTTATTTGTTTTCAAATGTCCCTATCAGTAGCCTTATGCTTTTCAACTGAAATTCTTTTTTTTTTCAGACCTGAAATTTATATTGATATATTTTATGACTTTAATTTTGCTTGATATCTTTTAGATTTTTGAGTATTTTCTTTCCTTTTTAAAATTTTTTTATTTCATTTAAAGTATTTTAAAGATAGCAATATCGGGCGCCTGGGTGGCTCAGTTGGTTAAGCGACTGC
>NW_027906139.1:0-234 GCF_054177405.1 Leptonychotes weddellii | reverse complement strand
AGGAAAGAGGAGAGTGAATTTTGAAAGCAAATATATCAGACATAAACAAATGCAAATAAAAACAGAACAAAGGAAAACCCAGAAACTATTTTGGTGAGGAGTTCTGAGGGAAGTAGCCAATCTTCTGTAGCATGCATGGCTTTACTCAAGAGACTCCAAGGGCTCAGATTACCCTCCCCAGGAGAATGTATCAAGATTGTTTGGGCTATTTCGGAACTCTGTTCCCTCCACTCT
>NW_027906138.1:0-234 GCF_054177405.1 Leptonychotes weddellii | reverse complement strand
TCTCTCTCTCAAAAATAAATAAATAAATCTTCTTTTTTTTTTTTTTTTTTTTTAAACATTAAGCCTCTGTCAAAAATGTATTTCTTATTTTAGGGTACAGGATTAAAGGACAAAATGATACTTACAAGTAAAGAAAAAATTACAAGAAAAAACTTGACAAAAGCTTTTCAATTGAAGTACTGTAACATTCAAACTTGACATAACAAAAGAAACAAAATTGCAAACGAAAACTCT
>NW_027906137.1:0-234 GCF_054177405.1 Leptonychotes weddellii | reverse complement strand
AGGGGGGGAAATCTTTAAAAAAAAAAAAGTTAACACTACTCAACCTGAGGTACCATTGAAAACCGTCTCGCTTCTCCTCTAAGAGAGACCAGACGAGGTCTAAAGAGCTGTTGGGCTGGCACATTCTCTGAGCCTGTCTCATGGGGGAAAAGCGCGGCTCCGCGGACACCGGAGTTCACTCCACTCTGGCCCCAGATGGAGCAAGCGCCTTGGGAGCGGACATCACAGCGGGCT
>NW_027906136.1:0-234 GCF_054177405.1 Leptonychotes weddellii | reverse complement strand
TACAAATATTAGCTATTTCTATTATTATCTTTCTCACTTGAAAGCACAGGACGTCAGACGCCTCCCCACCCCGGCCCCGGCCCGGTGAGCAATCTGTCAGACACCTCAGGTCTGGTTTGCGATCAGGTCCACTCCCCAGACAGCAAGAACTTGCTGGAGCTTGCCGGGGAAGGGAGAGGCGCTCATTGGGGGACCATCCCGCACTCTGAGGAAATCCTCTCTGGTGCTGATGGG
>NW_027906135.1:0-1474 GCF_054177405.1 Leptonychotes weddellii | reverse complement strand
TGCAGTTTTATGAGAGCATTTAGGCCATTCACATTGAGAGTGATTATTGAAAGATATGAATTTATTGTCATCATGTTGTCTGTGACGTCCTTGTTTCTATAGATTGTCTCTGTAAATTTCTGTTTTATATCACTCTTGGGGTCTTTCTCCTTTTATAGAACCCTCCTTAATATTTCTTGCAGGGCCGGCTTAGTGGTCACATATTCTTTCAGTTTCTGCTGGTCTTGGAAGCTCTGCATCTCTCCATCCATTCTAAATGTCAGCCTTGCTGGATAAAGTATTCTTGGCTGCATGTTCTTCTTGTTTAGTACCCTGAATATGTCTTGCCAGCCCTTTCTGGCTTGCCAGGTCTCTGTGGATAGGTCTGACATTATTCTGATTTTCCTCCCTCTGTACATAAGGGATCTCTTCCCCCTAACTGCCCTTAAGATGGTTTCCTCGGTTCTAAGATTTGCGAATTTTACTATTTCATGCTGGGGCGTTGGTCTGTTTTCCTTGATCTTGGGAGGGGTCCTCCCTGCCTCTAGGACTCGAATGTTTGTTTCATTCCCCAGATTAGGGAATTTCTCAGCTACTATTTGCTCAAATATATCTTCTACTCCTCTCTCTCTCCACACCCTCAGGAATCCCAATAATTCTGACATTGGAACGTTTCATGGTGTCACTTATTTTTCTAATTCTGTTTTCACAGATTTTGAGTTTTTTCTCCCTGGCCTCCTCTTTTTCCTTCTTTTCTATTGATTGGTCTTCTAGATCACTAATTCATTCTTCTGCCTCGTTTACCGTAGCTGTTACAGTATCTAGATTAGATTGGATCTCATTGATAGAATTTTTAAGTTCTGCCAGTTCAGCTTTCATTTCTTCTGTTAGAGACTCCATGTTGCCATTAATCGATTTTTCCATTCTAGCTGTCGTCTTCACAACTGCTACCCTGAATTCCATTTCCAACACCTTGGTTATATCCATATCCATTTGTAAATCTGTGGCAGAAGTCACATTCTCTGAATCTTTCCTATTTTGGGGGTTCCTCCTCTCAGTCATTCTGTTGAGGGGTGGTTGAGGGAATGTACAGAGTTCAAATTATTGACCACAACCCAAGGAAGATACACCTGTTTTATTGGGACCTTAAGGGTGTTGGTTTCAGGGGCGCCTGGGTGGCTCAGTCGTTAAGCATCTGCCTTCGGCTCAGGTCATGATCTCAGAGTCCTGGGATCGAGCCCCGCATCGGGCTCCTCGCTCTGCAGGAGGCCTGCTTCTCCCTCTCCCACTCCCCCTGCTTGTGTTCCCTCTCTCGCTGTGTCTATCTCTGTCAAATGAATAAATAAAATCTTTAAAAAAAAAAAAAAAGGATGTTGGTTTCTTTTTCTACCAGTTTGGGAGGGAGGGGCCTGCTGCAATGTTACTCTGGCAACCCTGTTTGGGCAGAGTTGCCCTGCCCCCTGTGGGCGGGGGGAAGGGTTCCATGAAAACTGTT
>NW_027906134.1:0-234 GCF_054177405.1 Leptonychotes weddellii | reverse complement strand
TTGGTCTTGGTGGTGGAAGTAGTGGAGATGGTCCTGGTGTTGGTGGTGGAGGTGGAGGAGATGGTCCTGGTGCTGGTGTTGGTGGTGGAGGTGGAGGAGATGGTCCTGGTGTTGGTCTTGGTGGTGGAAGTAGTGGAGATGGTCCTGGTGTTGGTGGTGGAGATGGAGGAGATGGTCCTGGTGCTGGTGTAGGTGTTGGTGGTGGAGGAGATGATTCTGGTGTTGGTCTTGGTG
>NW_027906133.1:0-234 GCF_054177405.1 Leptonychotes weddellii | reverse complement strand
CTCAGTAGGGAGCCTGCTTCTCCCTCTGCCTTCTACTCTCCCTGATTGTGCGTGCTCTCTCTCTCTCTGACAAATAAATAAAATCTTAAAAAAAAAAATGGATCAAACCCAAAACATAAGAGCTAAATAAGTGTAACTGTATTACTAATGTATGACATTATCTCACTAAAGGGGATGGAAGGAAAAGGAGCTGACCTAAGTACTTTGGATAACAGTATTTTTGACTGGCTTACT
>NW_027906132.1:0-234 GCF_054177405.1 Leptonychotes weddellii | reverse complement strand
TGTTTTTTAAAAGGAACTAATTTAGGGGTGCCTGACTGGCACAGTTGGAAGAATGAGCAATTCTTGATCTTGGGGTCATGAGTTCGAGCCCCACGTTGTGTGTGGAGATTGCTTTTTAAATAAAAAGAAAGTTTAGGGCGCCTGGGTGGCTCAGTTGGTTAAGCAACTGCCTTTGGCTCAGGTCATGATCCTGGAGTCCTGGGATCGAGTCCCACGTCGGGCTCCCTGCTCGGC
>NW_027906131.1:0-234 GCF_054177405.1 Leptonychotes weddellii | reverse complement strand
AGGTTTCCACGTTAGAGAACAGTGCACTCTTGTGCGACATTAACACCAGCACGACAAAAGCTCTCTGCACCACAGAGCAGTTTACAAAGCAGAAGTGTACAAATGAAAGAGAGTAATCAATATATATTTGTTTTAACTGGATTAACATGGGTATATGATGAATGTGTATATTCTTAAGTCTTCGATTTTGGAAAAAGAAACACATACTCTATTCTCCTTTTATGAATTCCTAGT
>NW_027906130.1:0-234 GCF_054177405.1 Leptonychotes weddellii | reverse complement strand
TGAGAAATACAGGCTAAGAAGATATTAAATAAGTGTATATGCAGAGGTATTCAATCTAAGGTTTGCCTACTTTAAATATTCTTTTTATTTTTTTAAGTAATCTTTGTACCCAAAGTGGGGCTCAAACTCATACCCCAAGATCAAAAGTCACACATTTTACTGACTGAGCCAGTCAGGAGCCCCAAGATTTTGCCTACTCAAATCATAAATCTGTAGAGGTTTCCAGTGGTTTTC
>NW_027906129.1:0-234 GCF_054177405.1 Leptonychotes weddellii | reverse complement strand
TAGCCAAACTATGGAAGCAGCCTAAGGGTCCATCGACTGATGAATGGATAAAGAAGAGGTGATATATATATACAATGGAATACTATTCAGCCATAAAAAGAATGAAATCTTGCCATTTGCAACAACACGGATGGATCTAGAGAGTATAATGCTAAACGAAATAAGTTAGTCAGAGAAAGACAAAGACCATATGATTTCACTCATATGTGGAATTTAAGAAACAAAACAAATGAG
>NW_027906128.1:0-234 GCF_054177405.1 Leptonychotes weddellii | reverse complement strand
TTTTTCAAATGTTAGTGAATTTCTTTCATGTGAATTTTTTTTCAACATGTTGGTCTTTTCCATTAGAATTGCAGGAATTCTTTATATATGCCAGATATTAATTTTTTGTTATATACATTTTAAATATCTTGTTCTTGCTTGTGCCTCAGTTTTATTTCTGCTTATGGCAGCTTTCCTTAAAAGTATATAAAAAAAAAAAGCATTTATAAAAATTTACAGCTGATATACTTAATG
>NW_027906127.1:0-234 GCF_054177405.1 Leptonychotes weddellii | reverse complement strand
GTGGCCATGTGCTAAAAATATGAGGTAGCTCAGTAATTCTATTGTCATACTTGTTTGTGGCTGATCAAACATCTCAGGAAAGATGACATAGTCTGATAGAGAAGGTGAAAATTCTTATTCCCCTACCATGTAATCTGTGTTCCTAAAGGGACTTTCTTTCATGAGTCTTCTCCCACCCTCAAATTACTGAACATTGATATTGGAAATCATCCTAGTCATTAAAGATTTGGGGGC
>NW_027906126.1:0-234 GCF_054177405.1 Leptonychotes weddellii | reverse complement strand
GAAGAGAAGAGAAGAGAAGAGAAGAGAAGAGAGAAGAGGGGAGGGGAGGGGAGGAGAGGTGGGGAGGAGAAGGGAAAACTCCATGTTAGTGACTTAGACCTGATGTGCCTAGAAATAAGACTGGGGGGACCCATCCCCAAATGTAAACAGTTGTTATCTTTGCCTGATGGGATTATCGGTGATAGCGATTATTTTTGCTTAGATGAGTTTTCTAAATTGCCTACAGTGAATATG
>NW_027906125.1:0-1475 GCF_054177405.1 Leptonychotes weddellii | reverse complement strand
GATAGCAATCTATACAAGAGAAGCGTCTCATTTCTGGAATTATTTGAAAGAAGCGCATGGGGGATGTGCCTAAGGAAATAGAGACCATCTTCTTAGATTTTAGGGAGACACCGAAGGCTGGGTTGGTCAGTTTGTGAAATTAAGACGGATGTTTGTGAATGAGCAATTTTCTTAGAAGAGTGGGCCAGAGCCGTACCCCCAACAGGATGTAAAGATTAGGGTTCTTGAGGCTGATATGTTGAAATCCATCTTGTCCAACAGAAATTCCCGTTAGCTGTGTAGAAGTTGAGCGGAAGACCAGGACAGATCTAGCACTTCAGAGATCAGTTCTGGGCGGAAGCCTGGATTTTACGGGCAGAGGCTGCCTTTTGTGGGCAGGAAAAGGTCCGGAGGGTTGAGCTCTTCGCCCAGGTCACAAGGCTAATCAGAAGCAAATCTGAAATAAAAGCACAGAGTTTCCTCATTGATTCATTTTTCAAGAGGAAATTTCTTTTCTTTGTTGCCTAGAACAATTGAGAAGTCCTGAGAGGCATACTTTAGGGTCGGCCAGTAATGAAACAGGCTGCAGAGAGGGTCACACCTCCGCCTGGTGGAGATACTCCAAGAGGTCCTGTCAGCTTTTAGGGACTTTGCCAAGGCCTGGGCTGAGCTCTCCTCTAGCAGCCCCGGGTCCAGCCCGTTGTGGTCGGTGTCTCGGGGTCTGCTCACTGGGAGGGACTTGGACCAGGCTGTGAGGTGAATGATCCTGAAGTCCCTTTCAACTGAGGCTCTTGTAAGTTTTTTTAAAGATTTTGCTTATTTATTTGACACACAGAGAGAGAGAGCACAAGCAGGGGGAGCAGCAGGCAGAGGGAGAGGGAGAAGCAGGCTCTCCGCCGAGCAGGGAGCTCGATGCGGGGCTCAATCCCAGGACCCCGGGATCATGACCCGAGCCAAAGGCAGCCGCTTAACTAACTGAGCCACCCAGGCACCCCAGGCTCTTGTAATTTTTTTATAAATATTTTTTAAAAGATTTTCTTTATAAAAAATAAAAATAAAATAAAGATTTTCTTTCTTTATTTGAGAGAGAGAGCATGAGCCAGGTGAGGGGCAGAGGGAGAAGCAGACTCCCTGCTGAGCAAGGGAGCCTGACGTTGGACTGGATCCCAGGACCCCGGGATCATGCCCTGAGCCGAAGGCAGACGCTTCACCGACTGAGCCCCCCAGGAGCCCGAAGGCTCTTGTAATTTTTATGGCGAGCACCAAAGCAGGAAAGAGCTTGTGCATCTGGAGTGGCTAGAAAAGTGGCATTTTTCTTTCTTTTTCTAAATCAACAACAACAAAAATACATTCACATGTTTTAAAACAACCAGACAGCACAGAAAGACCATGACAAAGTAAGTACAGAATGAAAAGTAGGTCTCAACCTCCCTTTCTCCCAGTTTATCCCCATTAAGATTTTTTGTGTATCCTTCCAGAAAAATTGTTTTACACAA
>NW_027906124.1:0-234 GCF_054177405.1 Leptonychotes weddellii | reverse complement strand
TTTTTTTTAAGATTTTATTTATTTATTTATTTATTTTTATTTGTCTGAGAGAGAGAAAGAGCACAAGCAGGGGGAGCGGCAGGCAGAGGGAGAAGCAGACTCCCCGCTGAGCAGGGAGCCCGATGCGGGACTCGATCCCAGGACCCTGAGATCATGACCTGAGCCGAAGGCAGGCACTTCACCAACTGAGCCACCCAGGTGTCCCCTATGGCATTATTTCCTACAGTCACCATG
>NW_027906123.1:0-234 GCF_054177405.1 Leptonychotes weddellii | reverse complement strand
GCGGGCTCACCTGCTCCAGTCCCCCCATGGGGTCCTGAGGGCCTGGTGTTCCTCAGCTCCTGTAGCTGGTTCTGCTATCCCCACCTCAGTCCCTCGTCTTTGCTCCATGCAGATCACACTCAGCATGGTTGGGGCTGTGGGAGCCGCTCCCCTGCAGCCATGCTCGCCCCTGCACCCCACCTCCTCCCTGCTGTGGCCCTAGGCACACGTGGCTCCTTGTGGCTGAGCTCTGTG
>NW_027906122.1:0-234 GCF_054177405.1 Leptonychotes weddellii | reverse complement strand
TATGGGCAAGAATTTGAACTTCTTACAACCAGTGACAATGCCGAGTCTCACTCGGTTTCCTGACAGAAAATCTGCGTAAACGTTAGTAATGTGTGGTCATGGCAGCTTTCCACTCTACAGGAAGACTGGTAATCAGGTAGTTAGTAGTACACAGACAATGCTTCCAGTTCTGACGGCTTTTTGGTAAATGAAAGAAATAAAATTTCTCTTTTGCTGAGACATTAGTGAATCATT
>NW_027906121.1:0-234 GCF_054177405.1 Leptonychotes weddellii | reverse complement strand
GGCTCTTGGTGTTAAGGCATTGGCCACAGAAGAGCGTGTGAAAAAGCCACTGCCAAATAGCTGTGCCGCGGACCACAGCCTCAGCTGCCCCCCAGTGGCCTCACCTTCTTCTCCCCAACAAAGGAGGCAGATTCACAGCAGTCCTAGGGGCTGCTAAAGGCCTATGGGCTTCTCTCAGGCAGCTGAAAGAAATGGGCCCCGAGAGACCCCCTACCCTGGGCCAAAAGGCATCGG
>NW_027906120.1:0-234 GCF_054177405.1 Leptonychotes weddellii | reverse complement strand
CTGCGTCCCCCAGAGGCACTGTGGTCCCATGCTTCCCATGTCATTAGATTGTGGAACTTTCTCATTAGAATGTTTGTGCATCATTCTGTCTATGGGAGTTCACTAGTTAACCCACCACCTGCTGTTGGAGACTCATCACATCTTCTAGCCTATTGTCACGTGGTGTTTTTATTTCTGTGACACCCCGTATCCTACAACAGAAAATAGTCAACAATTTTCTTTTCTTTTTTTTTT
>NW_027906119.1:0-234 GCF_054177405.1 Leptonychotes weddellii | reverse complement strand
TTTTTTTTGCCTATTTTTCTGTAGGATTTTTATTCTTGTTCTCCATTTTAAAAAGCTCTTTGCTTATTAGAGGTATAATGCTTTATTTCTGGGTTTTTTTTTTTTGACTTTGTATATATGGAAGTTTTAATTTTATCTATCCATCTAAATCCCCTTTATTTATTTCACCTGTCTTCCCACCCATCTCCCCACCCATCTCCTCTCTGGCAACCATCAGTTCATTCTCTGTGGTTT
>NW_027906118.1:0-234 GCF_054177405.1 Leptonychotes weddellii | reverse complement strand
GGTTTTCTCTTACATAGGTTATGCTGAAAATAGCGTTCTTCAAATAACAGAAATATGATTGGAATTGTCAAGCTAATTATTAAACTTTATCCATTTTTCACGATCACTTACTAGGGAAGAGGTGAATAAGAAAGAGAAAAAACTAATTTACCCAAAATATTTCATAAAGAATTAATTGAAATAATGGAAAATGTGTACATAATTAAGTCATAAGTTAAAACTATTCTGTTATGG
>NW_027906117.1:0-234 GCF_054177405.1 Leptonychotes weddellii | reverse complement strand
TGCAGGTGTCTACTGTAGGAGGTCCCTATGGAATGAGGACGCAGTGCCACATGGAACAGGTATTCAACTTGGGGGAGGGGAGAGCCTCAAATTGGCAGGGGAGTCCTAAATGTGAGACAGGAGTCCATCAACACCCTAAAGGAGAACACAGGCAGCAACCTCTTCGACCTCAGCTGCAGCAACTTCTTCCTAGAAACATCGCCAAAGGCAAGGGCAGCAAGGGCAAAAATGAAC
>NW_027906116.1:0-234 GCF_054177405.1 Leptonychotes weddellii | reverse complement strand
GGCAGACGCTTAACCAACTGAGCCACCCAGGGGCCCCCTGATACTTCTGAGTCAAATTTAGGATCCCAGAATTCTTACCCAATTTCTCTGATGGTATCTCTTTTCCACACCAAAATCTATGGCCTCAATCCAATGTAACTATCTACTTGCTTACAACCTTACAACACATACCTCCAGAATAACAATACCAATATTATTACCAATTAATAGAATTATCTGATTACTAAAACCAGC
>NW_027906115.1:0-234 GCF_054177405.1 Leptonychotes weddellii | reverse complement strand
TACAAATATTAGCTATTTCTATTATTATCTTTCTCACTTGAAAGCACAGGACGTCAGACGCCTCCCCACCCCGGCCCCGGCCCGGTGAGCAATCTGTCAGACACCTCAGGTCTGGTTTGCGATCAGGTCCACTCCCCAGACAGCAAGAACTTGCTGGAGCTTGCCGGGGAAGGGAGAGGCGCTCATTGGGGGACCATCCTGCACTCTGAGGAAATCCTCTCTGGTGCTGATGCG
>NW_027906114.1:0-1475 GCF_054177405.1 Leptonychotes weddellii | reverse complement strand
TCCGCTCCATTCCCCTGGGACCTGCCACAGGGAGTGGGTGCAGTCCCACCAGCTGCCTCTGGGGGCGCCCTTGGTCCTTGGATTACATCTCTAGGCCCTCCCGGCCAGGTCATCAGGAATGCTGTCCCACTGGCCAGTGGCTAAAGCCCCATCTTGTTCTTTTTCTTGGCGCTGTCTCTTGTGCCCCGGGTGGGTGAGCAGGACTCTGAGTCTGTCCGATGGGGATGGTTGCATGGATCCTCACCCAGCCCAGTTGGCCCAGTAGCCTGTTTTGTCCTCCAGGCCCCAGGCTGGACGCAGGTCGGGGTCCTTTGAGCCTGGTTTCTCACCTCCAGCCTGCCTGGCCCCACAGGTGAGGCCAGTGTGGGGGCTTCCTTTCTGGGCTGCCCAGGCCCCTCCCTCCAGGGGTGGCTGGCAGAGCTCCAGGCTCTGTACCCTGTGCTCGTCCCTCCCCTGGAGGCTGCAGACTCTTCACTGCCAATGGCTGGGAAGCAGGCCCCAGGAAGAATGTGCATCCCTGCCTGGGGCCCTCTTGGCTGGCGCTGCAGACCTCGAAGGCGGAGCGTGAAGGTGGGCAGGCAGCCCTACACACTTGGCAGATGGGCCTGGGGAAATCTGTGGCGCCTGTGGCCCCAAGGCTTGCCGCCCTGCCTGCCTCTTGGAAGCCTCTGGATTCATAGGGTCGGAGGCTGATGTGCAGGCAAAGGAGAGGTGTGGCCCCCAGGGCCTGTTGGAAGCCAGGTTTGGGGGTGGTGGGGGTGGGTGCTCCTGCCGACGTAGCCAGCGCCCTCCCGTCTGAGGTGGGCAGAGGGAAAGGTGCTCTGGTCCCCCCTCGGGTGGGTCCCTAACCACCTCGTCTGCCTGTGGGTGGGGTCGGTGATTTCCGACGGCTCCACGGGGTGTCCCTGCTGCCGGCACCCCATTTCTGGAAACCCAGGAGTGTGGGTAGAGCCCCAGGCAGAAAGCTGTGGGGAACCAGCCTTACCCCTGTCCTTTCCCGGGGTGGGGCGGCAGAGCCCCCGGACTTTACGGTTTGCCCATGGGTCACAACCCTTGCCCCCGCCGCTTATTTGCACAGCCGGGCAGCCTGATGGGTGGCCACACAGCATGGGAAGAAAGGGGAGTCAGCCCGAGGGCTGGGTCAGCAGTGCGTAGCCAGCGCACCCAGCAGGCGGGCATGCCGCGGCTCCTTTGTGTAGTTTGAGGGGGCCTGGGTGGCCGCGCTGGGTTCTCGCCCCCCGCGGGGCCTTACTCATGGGGGCACTGTGGACACGTCCTCTTCCGAGCGTGCGCCCGCCGCACTTAGGAACCTGCACCGTGGGATTCTGAGTAACGACATTCGGTTCTTTGCAGTGGCCTGCACTCCCCGCGGGTCCCCGGCAGTCCGGCTCACTGCCCCTCCCTGCGGTCACCCCCTTCCCTCTTGTTTCTTTCCTCCCTTCTTCTCTCTGCTTTTCTCTGTAAATGCTCATTCA
>NW_027906113.1:0-234 GCF_054177405.1 Leptonychotes weddellii | reverse complement strand
TCTGTGTCCCTGGGAACCCGCACTATGACAATGGCACCCCACACGGACCCGTGCAGCCCCACTTCCAGGTGCTCCTGCTAGAACCGAGACACCCCTTTCCCACGGCTGCACCCATCCCTCAACCCCACAACCGTGCTTGGGACACGTGCCCATGCCGTTCACCGGGCCACCTAGAGGCCCACGCTGGCTTCCACGTCGCTCCTGCAGACCCCTCCAGGCTCACTTCCATTCCCC
>NW_027906112.1:0-234 GCF_054177405.1 Leptonychotes weddellii | reverse complement strand
GCTACCACCTCCTCTGGTCTTATGTTCTGCAAAGGCTTACTCTACAAACTCTCTCCTGCCACCTCCATAGCAGCCCTGGAAGGCAGGCAGGTTAGGTCTGCTGCACCCATTTTACAGATAAGGAAATGATCCTGAGAGGTGGGGCTTTCGTGTTGAGGTCAAGTTGAGGCTACAGCCCTGCCTCCACCCCCACCCCCACTGGGTGCTGCTGTGTCCCAGGCCAACCATTTTGCG
>NW_027906111.1:0-234 GCF_054177405.1 Leptonychotes weddellii | reverse complement strand
GGGGACATTGGACACGTTAACAAGTTCTGCTAGCACTGTCTTCTCACCTGTGTGAGGACCATCATGTTCACCATTTGCCAGATCTTAGTGGAGTCTGAATGATACATGAATGTAAGGTCCCTAGTGTTTGATCAGTGGAAACGATTAATGAGAAGTGATGAAGTGCTGGGCCAGTTTTCATAGCTGGACCTGTGCGGGGAGGGGATGTTCAGGCCTCGGAGCTTAAAAAAACAG
>NW_027906110.1:0-234 GCF_054177405.1 Leptonychotes weddellii | reverse complement strand
GGCAGGGCTGGCTGAGCCCAGGAAGGAAGACAAGCACCCCTTTCGGGATCACATCTGGGGATTTCATCTATGGGGGCTTTGTCCTGACTCTGAGTGAGCCACGCCGGGAAAACATCTGATGAATCTGAGAGCCAAAGAAACACTGAAGGGAAACTAGAATTTTCCACCATTGCTGCAGTGGACCAAACCAGGTAAAAGTCGTTAACAGGTCCAGGTAGGGCTCAAAACAAAGAT
>NW_027906109.1:0-234 GCF_054177405.1 Leptonychotes weddellii | reverse complement strand
CGCCTGAGTGGCTCAGTCGTTAAGCGTCTGCCTTTGGCTCTGGTCATGATCCCAGGGTCCTGGGATCGAGCCCCGCATCGGGCTCCCTGCTCGGCAGGGAGTCTGCTTCTCCCTCTCCCACTCCCCCTGCTTGTGTTCCCTCTCTCGCTGTGTCTCTCTCTGTCAAATAAATAAATAAAATCTTTAAAAAAAAAAAAAAGAAAGAAATGGTTTCACAGTTAAACAGATTCCAAT
>NW_027906108.1:0-234 GCF_054177405.1 Leptonychotes weddellii | reverse complement strand
TAAGTTTTTTTTTCTTTTCCATTCATTACATGCCATCTTTAATACCGATCACCAGGCTAACCCATCCCTCCACCCCCCTCCCCTCTAGAACCCTCAGTTTGTTTCTCAAAGTCCATAGTCTCTCATGGTTCGTCTCCCCCTCCGATGTCCCCCCCTTCATTTTTCCCTTCCTACTATTTCTGTTTTTGTTTTTTTTTTTAACATATAAGGTATTATTTGTTTCAGAGATACAGG
>NW_027906107.1:0-234 GCF_054177405.1 Leptonychotes weddellii | reverse complement strand
CGGGACTCAATCCAGGGACTCCAGGATCATGACCTGAGCTGAAGGCAGTCACTTAACCAACTGAGCCACCCAGGCACCCTCTCTTAGATTTTCTGAGTAAACTTTTCTTTGAGTATTCTTAAAAAAGCTTTAAAAAAAAAAAATTCCAAAGTTCACTGTATCTGTTTTCTTTTTTCTTCTTTCTTTCTTTCTTTCTTTCTTTCTTTCTTTCTTTCTTTCTTTCTTTCTTTCTTT
>NW_027906106.1:0-234 GCF_054177405.1 Leptonychotes weddellii | reverse complement strand
CGCTTCGTTTTGCCTCTCCGTCTTCACTTCGGCCTGAATTTCTCCGGCGGAAGGAGGTTTTCTGGTCCCGCGTTCCGGGGCCGAGTGTCCCCTGCCGCCAGACTCTCACCTCCCTGGTGTTGGTCCCCTGCAGGCTGGAGGACCCTCTGGTGGGTTGAGCCCGACCTGGGTGTCCCCTGTCCCCTGACTCTCACTTCCCCGGTGTTGGTCCCCTGCAGGCTGGAGGACCCTCTG
>NW_027906105.1:0-234 GCF_054177405.1 Leptonychotes weddellii | reverse complement strand
CCATTTTACAGAGGAAGAAATCGGAAGTCATAGAGGTTCAATACTTTGGCCAAGGCTACACAGTTATTAAACAAACCAGACCTAACTTCAAAGCCTGTGCAAGATTATAACCCTTGCCCCATACTTCCTCCTTAACTTTACACTAACCATCTGCCCCTGGGCTGGTTTAATGGGCAACCACATCCACTAGACTTCACTGCTGATAACATCTGGGATGATGGTTCTCCTTACACT
>NW_027906104.1:0-234 GCF_054177405.1 Leptonychotes weddellii | reverse complement strand
CTTGCTGTACTCTCAGTATCAATGAAACTCAAAACTTTTTTTTTTTAAAGATTTTATTTATTTATTTATTTGAGACAGAGAGAATGAGAGAGAGAGAGCACATGAGAGAGGGGAGGGTCAGAGGGAGAAGCAGGCTCCCTGCCGAGCAGGGAGCCCGATGCGGGACTCGATCCCGGGACTCCAGGATCATGACCTGAGCCGAAGGCAGTCGCTTAACCAACTGAGCCACCCAGG
>NW_027906103.1:0-1475 GCF_054177405.1 Leptonychotes weddellii | reverse complement strand
ACTACCCAATTCAGTCCTTCCAGCAAAACAATTAGAAGCGTTATCTACCCCCTCTTTACCCGTAAGGAAACAGAAGACCAGAAGTCATTTTTCTGCTTAATGTCACAAATGCCACACAGAACTTCAGTGGTAGACTCAAGAGTCACACAGATTATCTGAACCCAGAGTCAAAGTTTTTTTCTACTTTTATACCTCCCTTAAATAAAATGATGTGTGTCCTTGAGGGAGAAGCTGAGCGTTGTACTCCCACATTTACTTTTCTTAAAATGACTGATAGAGTTGACTAGTTACTCTGGAATTTCATCTTTTTACTGATTAGCCCATGCTCCTTTAACTAAAGATTATCCCAGAATAGCTGCTAATTGTTACACATACAAGTGAGGCCATTCCTCACCAAATGGGAGGCTGGGAATGAGCATTAGCCAGGAGCCCTGGGTGGCATCGCTCATTACAATACACAGATCACAAATCCTGGGACACGGGAGCACAGGAGACATCAGAAGCAGGTGCTTTCCTGTCCCAAGGGACCAATTCCCATTAGAGCTGCTTCAAAGATCACTTAACATAAGATAGATGTAGTCCAGATTGAAACATGGTGTGGAATAGATGAATGCTTGTTTTACATACCTTAAATCAACCACACTGTGACGGACAAGATAATTTTTAAAAAGTCCCAAGGGAATAAGAGCCCAGAAAAAATCTTAAGAGTCAAATTTTGTGAACGCAGAGAATGCCAAAGTATAAAAGGAGAAAGCAATTATTATTTACTGAATATCTACAGTGTCTAAGTCTGGTGCATATGCACCTCTATTTAACCATTATGAGGTACATATAATTATCCCATTTATAGAGACAATGGACTAAGGGGTGGTACAAGAAGGCCCCAGGACCATCTGACCCAAGATTCCATGTCTTTCCTCTAGATCATGTTGACTCTGAGGGGCAAGCAGATGACCCACAGCTCACACAAACTGAGGTACCTACCTAGAACAATTACAACCACAACTTTTAAACTAACTAACTTCAGAACCTTTTGCACTAGAATGGGCCTCCGATCCTCCAAGAGAGATACAGTATTTTTGTCATAGAATTTTCTGCTATAAATGTCTTCTTTCTGAGGGGCGGAGCAAGATGGCGGAGGAGTAGGAGACCTGGATTTCGTCTCCTCTCAGGAATTCAGCTGGATAGAGATCAAACCATTATGAACACCTACAAACTCAACAGGAGATCGAAGAAAAGAAGAGCAACAACTCTCTGAACAGAAAAGCGACCACTTTCTGGAAGGTAGGACGTGCGGAGAAGTGAATCCGAGGCGATATTCGGGAGGATAGACAGCGGGGGAGGGGCCTCCGTCGGCCGCTTCTGGCAAGTGATAGAGCCGCGGAGCACAAAATCGGAACTTTAAAAAGTCTGCTCCGCTGAGGGACGTCACTCTGGTGGCTAAGCGGGGGGTGGAACCCTCTCTGGGACAGTGT
>NW_027906102.1:0-234 GCF_054177405.1 Leptonychotes weddellii | reverse complement strand
TGATCCAGTAGTTGTTTAGCTCTCTTTTTCTCAGCTTCTTTATTTTCCATCACTTGGTCTTTTTATATCACCAGTTCTCTCTTCTGCCTCATTTATCCTAGCAGTTAGAGCCTCCATTTTTGATTGCACCTCATTAATAGCCTTTTTGATTTTGACTTGATTAGATTTTAGTTCTTTTATTTGTCTCTATTATGTTCCATGCTTTTTTCAGGCCCAGCTAGTATCTTTATAATC
>NW_027906101.1:0-234 GCF_054177405.1 Leptonychotes weddellii | reverse complement strand
GTAAAATGATACAACGTCAAGATACCATCCCTAGTCGTCTCAGAAGAACGTTGCTTGACGACTTAGTGTAGCACCAATAAATTTGTATCTCCGCTTCTCCATATGCCATTGTTTTCATTCTAAGAAGATTGTACTGTATTGTATTATATTTAAGATTTATTTATTTATTTTGAGAGAGAGAGGTAGGGAGGGGCAGAGGGGGAGGGAGAGAGAATCCCAAGCAGACTCCACTCT
>NW_027906100.1:0-234 GCF_054177405.1 Leptonychotes weddellii | reverse complement strand
CCAGACATCTAGAACACCTCTTTGCTTAGCTTCATACCCTGGTCTGGCCTGTTTCCCCTGCTGCCTTACAGGTTTCTCCTGAGAGCACGCCCTCAGTAAATCACCCACTTGCACAAGAATCCTGTCTCGGACTCAGCTTCTGGGGAAACTGACTTGGGATGGATGGATGGGTGGATGGATGGATGGATGGATGGATGGAAGGATGGATGGGTGGATGGATGGATGGATGGGTGG
>NW_027906099.1:0-234 GCF_054177405.1 Leptonychotes weddellii | reverse complement strand
TCTAGGCTATAAATACCTAAAAGGAATTAAGAATTTTCTCCTATGCAGAAAACAGCTTCAGATGTCATGAATGTGTTAGACACAGATAAGAGCCAAGTTTAAGACGAGTAAAACATTTACTCCGACTGCCGCTAAGTATGCATTTGATTTAGAATCCAGGGTTATGGGTCAGTTGTCTATGAAATTCATTGCTTTAGCTGTCAGTTCCCCCGTTTCTCTTCTACTTGTTACCTT
>NW_027906098.1:0-234 GCF_054177405.1 Leptonychotes weddellii | reverse complement strand
TCTAGGCTATAAATACCTAAAAGGAATTAAGAATTTTCTCCTATGCAGAAAACAGCTTCAGATGTCATGAATGTGTTAGACACAGATAAGAGCCAAGTTTAAGACGAGTAAAACATTTACTCCGACTGCCGCTAAGTATGCATTTGATTTAGAATCCAGGGTTATGGGTCAGTTGTCTATGAAATTCATTGCTTTAGCTTTCAGTTCCCCCGTTTCTCTTCTACTTGTTACCTT
>NW_027906097.1:0-234 GCF_054177405.1 Leptonychotes weddellii | reverse complement strand
GAGAAGATGCTGTATCTCAAGGGGAAGCATGTTCTGGCCACATCTTGCCACACCATCCAGAAGAGAGACATTGCGAGAAGGAAACACCATTGACATTTTACTCTGCATGATGCAGGCAACATTTTGTTTTGCAAGGACCTTGGTTAACCTGAAAAAGTTGATGCCAATGTTAATACTTAAAGATAAAATATGGGTGCAGTGGAAGGGAAAGAATTTGTAGTCAATAATAAAGTC
>NW_027906096.1:0-234 GCF_054177405.1 Leptonychotes weddellii | reverse complement strand
GTAAAATGATACAACGTCAAGATACCATCCCTAGTCGTCTCAGAAGAACGTTGCTTGACGACTTAGTGTAGCACCAATAAATTTGTATCTCCGCTTCTCCATATGCCATTGTTTTCATTCTAAGAAGATTGTACTGTATTGTATTATATTTAAGATTTATTTATTTATTTTGAGAGAGAGAGGTAGGGAGGGGCAGAGGTGGAGGGAGAGAGAATCCCAAGCAGACTCCACTCT
>NW_027906095.1:0-234 GCF_054177405.1 Leptonychotes weddellii | reverse complement strand
GGTTTTCTCTTACATAGGTTATGCTGAAAATAGCGTTCTTCAAATAACAGAAATATGATTGGAATTGTCAAGCTAATTATTAAACTTTATCCATTTTTCACGATCACTTACTAGGGAAGAGGTGAATAAGAAAGAGAAAAAACTAATTTACCCAAAATATTTCATAAAGAATTAATTGAAATAATGGAAAATGTGTACAAAATTAAGTCATAAGTTAAAACTATTCTGTTATGG
>NW_027906094.1:0-234 GCF_054177405.1 Leptonychotes weddellii | reverse complement strand
TCTCTCTCTCTCTCAAATAAATAAATAAAATCTTAAAAAAAAAAAGAGCTAATTCATTTGCAGTTACAAAGACATACTGGAATGATTTACTTCCTAATTGGAAACGGTCTTGTTTCCATGGTCTGTCAGAGAGAACGGATCAGGCAATACACCAAATAAATCAATTTTTGTGTTTAACAACTCTTGTACTTCCTGCTCATCCTCAAAGGGCAGGAGGAACTTAAGAAAGATACC
>NW_027906093.1:0-234 GCF_054177405.1 Leptonychotes weddellii | reverse complement strand
TCAGCATTTTTGTAATTTCTGCCATTTAAGTCCTATACATGTTTTGTTACATTTACACATAGTATTTTTCTTTTTTGGACTGAATGTAAATAGTATTATATTTTTAATTTCAAGGTCCATGTATTTAATGCTAGTATATAGAAATACAGTCGATTTCTCTGTTTATTTATTTTATTTTATTTTTTTTATTTTTATTTTTTTTTTTATTATTTTTTTATTCTTATGTTAATCCCC
>NW_027906092.1:0-1475 GCF_054177405.1 Leptonychotes weddellii | reverse complement strand
TCCAAAGGGGCGACACCATTTTACTTTCTCACTGTATGCATATTCTAATTGCTCTGTATCCTCACCAACACATTTTTGTATCTGTCTTTGTGATTGTGGCCATCCTACCTGATGCGAAGCCTTCTATTTCTTTACTGTTTCCTTTTGATCTTTTGACCATATCCTTTATGACTGTAATTAAAAATTAACTTGTGCTTATCTCTTCTCTAAAAGCTAAATGATGTCCAGTCCTAAATATGTCCCAAGTGGGAACAGTTCAACTCTGGGAAAAGTGGTAAGTGGAGAAAATGTCTACCACAGGAAAGAGTTGACAATTTTAATAGGAGAAAGCACAGTCTATTCACTCTTTCTAGACTTTTCTTTTCTCTATCCCTATCAGCATTTTCCCCAATGGAATCATGGAAAAACAATGAGAGAAGATAAAACCATGTGAAGCAAAAGAACAGTGCTGTGTATTTACTACTTCACTGAATAAAGGATGCTAGCAAAGGGGACTCACTACTCTTCATACCCAAAAGCTGAGGAGGGGAGACTAACATGAAAACATCTTTCAAAGACAACATGACATTTCTGGGGGAAAAGAAATTACCCAGACAAAAAAAAAAAAAAAAGGACTAGAACTCCTTGACAGTCTCCTATGGGGCATTTCTTCCTCTGTTTTCCTCACAGAGCATAGCTTGTCATGCACATGATAACCGATAGCGTTGAGGAAAGTGGGTTGAGGTTATTAAAGGTAACATTAATGAGTACTTAATAGATGTCAGACATTGGAATGGGTATTTTATATATATTTTTGCAACAACTTGATAAAGTAAGTGTGTGTGTCTGTGTTATTCCCATTTTACTCAGGAGGAAACTGAGGCACCTATAGTTTAAGAAACTTGTCCATGGCCACCCAACGAGTAAGTAACAAAAATGGAATTCAAGCCCATATATGCCTGATCTGGAATCCTATAAATTACCCATTTTATCTCACAGACTCTGAAAAGATTTTATTGAATAAATGGGTAAATAGTTTCAAATGCCAATTTTAAAACATCTAGGGAAGGAAAAATAATATTTTTCAAAAAATAAGATGTTAGTAGACAAAAAGACAGATGAAGGAGAAAACTAAACTGTCCTTATCTATCTATTGATATATTAAAATTTAAATGCATGGGGCGCCTGGGTGGCTCAGTTGGTTAAGCGACTGCCTTCGGCTCAGGTCATGATCCTGGAGTCCCGGGATCGAGTCCCGCATCTGGCTCCCTGCTCAGCAGGGAGTCTGCTTCTCCCTCTGACCCTCCTCCCTCTCATGCTCTCTGTCTCTCATTCTCTCTCTCGCAAATAAATAAAATCTTTAAAAAAAAAAATTTAAACGCATCTATATCAAATAGTTCAATGTACATTTCCACAAGTTTTCTTTTTTTTTTTTTTTTTTTTTAAAGATTTTATTTATTTATTTGACAGAGAGAGAGACAGTGAGAGCAGGAACA
>NW_027906091.1:0-234 GCF_054177405.1 Leptonychotes weddellii | reverse complement strand
GGCTGTATGTTTCTTTCTATACAGGGCTGTAGCTATATCCTATAAATTTTGACATTTTTTTTCATTTTCATTTAGTTCAGGATATTTTTTAGTTTCCTTTTTGATTTCTTCTTTGACACATCAGTTATAGACATATGTTGTTTGATTTTAAGGTTTTGGGGGATTTTCCAGAAACTTTTTACTGATTTTTTTTTTTTTTAATTTATTTGACAGAGAGAGACACAGCGACAGCAG
>NW_027906090.1:0-234 GCF_054177405.1 Leptonychotes weddellii | reverse complement strand
TGACCCCAATGGGCAGGCATGGCACTGATCACCCCCTTCCTGTCCAGAGCTGCTCCTGGACGACAGCTGTGCCGAGGACCAGGATGGGGAGCTGGACGGGCTGTGGACCACCATCTCAATCTTCATCACCCTCTTCCTGCTCAGCGTGTGCTACAGCGCCACTGTGACCCTCTTCAAGGTGGGCATCCCCACACGTACCCTCACTGCGGCCTGCTGTCTCTATGGTGTCCCCAC
>NW_027906088.1:0-234 GCF_054177405.1 Leptonychotes weddellii | reverse complement strand
TGGTGATGGGGTGTGTGTGTGTGCATGGTGATGGTGTGTGTGTGGTGATGGCGTGTGTGTGTGTGAATGTGTGTGGTGCTGTGTGTGTGTGTGTGGTGATGGCGTGTGTGTGTGTGAGTGTGTGTGGTGATGGCGTGTGTGTGTGGTGATGGCGCGCGTGTGTGTGTGTGGTGATGGCGTGTGTGTGTGTGGTGCTGGCATGTGTGTGAGTGTGTGTGGTGGCGTGCGTGTGGC
>NW_027906087.1:0-234 GCF_054177405.1 Leptonychotes weddellii | reverse complement strand
GGCTCTTGGTGTTAAGGCATTGGCCACAGAAGAGCGTGTGAAAAAGCCACTGCCAAATAGCTGTGCCGCGGACCACAGCCTCAGCTGCCCCCCAGTGGCCTCACCTTCTTCTCCCCAACAAAGGAGGCAGATTCACAGCAGTCCTAGGGGCTGCTAAAGGCCTATGGGCTTCTCTCAGGCAGCTGAAAGAAATGGGCCCTGAGAGACCCCCTACCCTGGGCCAAAAGGCATCGG
>NW_027906086.1:0-234 GCF_054177405.1 Leptonychotes weddellii | reverse complement strand
GCGGGCTCACCTGCTCCAGTCCCCCCATGGGGTCCTGAGGGCCTGGTGTTCCTCAGCTCCTGTAGCTGGTTCTGCTATCCCCACCTCAGTCCCTCGTCTTTGCTCCATGCAGATCACACTCAGCATGGTTGGGGCTGTGGGAGCCGCTCCCCTGCAGCCATGCTCGCCCCTGCACCCCACCTCCTCCCTGCTGTGGCCCCAGGCACACGTGGCTCCTTGTGGCTGAGCTCTGTG
>NW_027906085.1:0-234 GCF_054177405.1 Leptonychotes weddellii | reverse complement strand
GTGGCCATGTGCTAAAAATATGAGGTAGCTCAGTAATTCTATTGTCATACTTGTTTGTGGCTGATCAAACATCTCAGGAAAGATGACATAGTCTGATAGAGAAGGTGAAAATTCTTATTCCCCTACCATGTAATCTGTGTTCCTAAAGGGACTTTCTTTCATGAGTCTTCTCCCACCCTCAAATTACTGAACATTGATACTGGAAATCATCCTAGTCATTAAAGATTTGGGGGC
>NW_027906084.1:0-234 GCF_054177405.1 Leptonychotes weddellii | reverse complement strand
GGCTGTATGTTTCTTTCTATACAGGGCTGTAGCTATATCCTATAAATTTTGACATTTTTTTTCATTTTCATTTAGTTCAGGATATTTTTTAGTTTCCTTTTTGATTTCTTCTTTGACACATCAGTTATAGACATATGTTGTTTGATTTTAAGGTTTTGGGGGATTTTCCAGAAACTTTTTACTGATTTTTTTTTTTTTTTTTAATTTATTTGACAGAGAGAGACACAGCGACAG
>NW_027906083.1:0-234 GCF_054177405.1 Leptonychotes weddellii | reverse complement strand
ATCTCCTGTTGAGTTTGTAGGTGTTCAGAATGGTCTGATCCCTATCCAGCTGAATTCCTGAGAGGAGACGAAATCCAGGTCTCCTACTCCTCCGCCATCTTGCTCCGCCCCCCCCACATTTTCATTTGATAGGCTTAAAAACTATTTCTTTCTCAGTCTAGCCTATTTCGCTTAGCATAAAAGCCTCTGGATCCATCCATGTTGTTGCAAATGACAAGATCTCATCCTTTTTGT
>NW_027906082.1:0-1475 GCF_054177405.1 Leptonychotes weddellii | reverse complement strand
ATTCTCAGACCACAATGCTCTAAAACTGGAACTCAATCACAAGAAAAAATTTGGCAGAAACTCAAACACTTGGGAGCTAAAGACCACTCTGCTCAAGAATGTTTGGGTCAACCAGGAAACCAAAGAAGAACTTAAACAATTCATGGAAACCAATGAGAATGAAAACACATCGGTCCAAAACCTATGGGATACTGCAAAGGCGGTCCTAAAGGGGAAATACATAGCCATCCAAGCCTCACTCCAAAAAACAGAAAAATCCCAAATTCACCAACTAACTCTATACCTTAAAGAACTAGAGAAAAAGCAACAAATGATGTCTAAGCCATGCATTAGAAGAGAAATAATTAAGATTAGAGCAGAGATCAATGAATTAGAAACCAGAAACACAGTAGATCAGATCAACGAAACTAGAAGCTGGTTCTTTGAAAGAATTAATAAGACTGAAAAACCACTGGCCAGACTTAGCCAAAAGAAAAGAGAAAGGACCTAAATTAATAAAATTATGAATGAAAGGGGACAGATCATGACTAACACCAAGGAAAGAGAAACAATTATGAGAAATTATTATCAACAACTATATGCCAATAAACTGAGCAATCTGGATGAAATGGAGGCCTTCCTGGAAACCTATAAGCTGCCAAGACTGAAAGAGGAAGAAATTGACAACCTGAATAGGCCAATAACCAGTAACGAGATTGAAGCAGTGAGCAAAAACCTCCCAAAAAACAAGAGTCCAGGGCCTGATGGATTCCCTGAGGAATTCTACCAAACATTCAAAGAAGAAATGATACCTATTCTACTGAAGCTGTTTCAAAAAAAGAAACAGAAGGAAAACTTTCAAACTCATTCTATGAGGCCAGCATTACCCTAATCCCCAAACCAGGCAAAAACTCCATCAAAAAGGAGAATTTCAGACCGATATCCCTGATGAATATGGATTCCAAAATCCTAGCTAATAGGATCCAAGAATACATTAAAAGGATCATCCACCATGACCAAGTGGGATTTATCGCCGGGATGCAAGGGTGGTTCAACATTTGCAAATCAATCAATGTGATAGAACACATTAATAGGAGGAGGGAGAAGAACCATATGGTCCTCTCAATTGATGCAGAAAAAGCATTTGACAAAATACAACATCCTTTCCTGATGAAAACTCTTCAGAGTATAGGGATAGAGGGAACATTCCTCAAGTTCATAAAATCCATCTATGAAAAACCCACAGCGAATATCATCCTCAATGGGGAAAAGCGGAGAGCCTTTCCCTTAAGATCAGCAACACATCAAGGATGCCCACTCTCGCCACTATTGTTCAACATAGTACTAGAAATCCTAGCAACAGCAATCAGAAAACAAAAAAAATAAAAGGTATTCAGATTGGCAAAGAAGAAGTCAAACTCTCTCCTTTCGCAGACAACATGATACTTTATGTGGAAAACCCAAAAGACTCCACCTCCAAATTACTAGAACTCATA
>NW_027906081.1:0-12883 GCF_054177405.1 Leptonychotes weddellii | reverse complement strand
GGTGGGAGGGATGGGGTGGCTGGCTGATAGACATTGGGGAGGGTATGTGCTATGGTGAGCACTGTGAATTGTGTAAGACTGTTGAATCACAGAACTGTACCTCTGAAACAAATAATACATTATATGTTAAAAAAAAAAAAAGAAGAAGAAGAAGATAGCAGGAGGGGAAGAATGAAGGGGGGGAATCAGAGGGGGAGACGAACCATGAGAGACTATGGACTCTGAAAAACAAACTGAGGGTTCTAGAGGGGAGGGGGGTGGGGGGATGGGTTAGCATGGTGATGGGCATTAAAGAGGGCATGTACTGCATGGAGCACTGGGCGTTATACACAAACAATGAATCATGGAACACTACATCAAAAACTAATGATATAATGTATGGTGATTAACATAACATAATAAAAATATCTATATATATATATATAAAAAAGAAGACATATAAATGGCCAACAGAGACATGAAAAAATGTTCAACATTACTCAGCATCAGGGAAATACAAATCAAAACTACAATGAGATACCACCTCACACCAATCAGAATGGCTAATATTAACAAGTCAGAAAACAGATGTTGGCGAGGATGTGGAGAAAGGGAAACCCTTTTACACTGTTGGTCCGAATGCTGGTGCAGCCACTCTGGAAAACAGTATGGGTGTTCCGGAAAAGCTGAAAACAGAGCTACCCTACGATCCAGCAATTGCACTACTGGGTATTTACCCCAAAGATACAAATGCAGTTATCCAAAGGGGCACATGCACCCTAATGTTCATAGCAGCAATGTCCACAATAGCCAAACTATGGAAAGAGACCAGATGTCCATTGACAGATGAATGGATAAAGAAGATGTGGTATATATATGTAAAATGGAATACTACTCAGCCATCAAGAAATGAAATCATGCTATTTGCAATAACATGGATAGAACTAGAGGGTATTATGCTAAGCGAAATAAGTCAATCAGAGAAAAACAATTACCATATGATCTCACTGATATGTGGAATTTAAGAAACAAAACAGAGGATCATAGAGGAAGAGAGGAAAAAATAAAACAATATGAAATCAGAGAGGTAGACAAACCATAATAAACTCTTAATCATAGGAAATAAACTGAGGGTTGCTGGAGGGGTAGAGGGATAGGGTAACTGGGTGATGGACATTAAGCAGAGCATGTTATGTAATGAGCACTGGGTATTATACAAGACTGATGAATCACTGACCTCTACCTCTGAAACCAATAATACATTATATGTTAATTAATTGAATTTAAATTAAAAAAATAAAAAACCACAAAACTGTCTAACATCAATTCCACACAGATCTCAATCAAATTATTAAGCATTCCTTTATCATTCAAATTATTCCAAGTCACATTTAATGTTAAAATTCAATTTGGCCAAATACAAAACAGACCTGAATTTTTCAGTTGTTTTTTAATCAGGCATGTACAAAACATTTGGATATGAACTTAAAGACAACTTTAAAATTTTTAGTATACAATGTAAATCGATTATAAATTAAAACCAACACAACTTATTTCTATTAGGTCTCTTTCAGAAATGAAACCTCGTCCTAGGACCAAGTCAGTCATTTTCTAATTGATAATGAAATAATACTTATTTGCTGAAATATGAAAAAGAAAAAGAAAGTACCTTAAGGAAGGTATTTTTAAAAATTTTTGCATAAAAGACTAATATACTTATCACAATAAAGACTAAGTAAAATGGAATATCATTCAAGAAAATGGAAATAATGCATGAATGTTCATTAATATTGGCTTATATAATACCTGTAATATGTTTATCAGATTCTAATTCTAGGGATAAAATCAAATCCCAACACAAGGCATTTTAGTAAACATGAAATCAGTATAGTTACTTACTGTATAAGAGAAGCTCTTTCAAAGTATTGAATGGCTTTTTCACAAAACTGGGTGTCAATGTAATAGGCTCCAAGCCACTCAATGACTTCAATGTTAGAGGGGAAATACCTGTACGACTGGAAAAAATATGGAATGTGACAATACAACATCAGTGGCAACATATAATTTACACCTCAACATTTTACCTACTGACTGGATTAATTTATCCAATGTGAAGTTTCTTAGTAAAAAAAGTATGAGCTGTCATAAGTACTTTGTAAGTTTTAAAACTACAAGAATTAGAAAACATTTGTTTGACATATTTTTAAATTACCTATCAATAGCTTTTTGATGTACTGATAGATGATCTGAGTCTAAGTAAGTAATAGAATTAAAAAAGGGATGAAAATCATGCTTCAAGGGAACAATGAATTTGTACTTTTAATTTTTTTATTAAATTAATCAAAAACTAACTTTATATTCCACAAATGCTTTATTTTATTTTAAATTATTCATTTAGAAACTAGTAAGCATTTCTAATTCTTAAAAACTAAAAGGCCTGCTGACTGTTTTATAACAATTCGTAAAAAGCTTTAAAGAAGAAGGAAAGTAAGATTACACGTACCTCATAGTAATATTGAAATGCTTGGGATTTATCTCCTTCACTATCATATAATTCTCCTAGTTTAGACAAAGCTCTAGAATCAGTTGGAACAACACTGATCAGCTGCATTAACCATTCAATAGCTTGATTGGGATCTTCCATTAATTCATATCTTGGACAATTTTAGTTAAGGATAACACAATTTTTCTAAATTCACTGATCAATAAGGAAACCTAAAAACAACATTACAGTAAAAATATTTCTTAGCCTATAGTAATGTGCTATTTAATACTGCTTACTCTGAATTTCTTCAGGGATGAGGATGAAAAATGCAGCACTGTAACACTCATGTTACATATATGCCTTGCTTTTCCTTTTGCTTCATTACTATCCACTAAGATCAACTCCCAAATTTCTAGCAGAACTAACAGTTTGCTCTTTTATTCAAAGCACTGTCCACTGTCCAAAATTTGTCCTTAATAAAAATGCCTGAAAATTATGTTCAATTATTCTACCTCTCTTAAAATGTTCAAATATTAAGGGAAGAGTTTCCATGTATTTTCCTGGAGTTTTCCCATTTAGATTATAAACCCCAAACAAGGAGTTTGTTTTTGTAGATTTTGTGCCTAGTAAATCCTCTGCATACACTCAAATAATTTATTCCCGCCAATACTTATTGACTATTTATTTTTATATTAAATGTCTCAGTGAAATGAAAATATTCCAATCCAAAGTTTTATTGAAAAAGAAGAATCTGGGTTTTTTGGGGTTTTTTTTTTAAAGATTTTATTTATATATTTGAGAGAGAAAAAGAGAGAGAGAGAGCGTGAGCAAGAGGAGGGGCAGAGAGGGAGAGGGAGAAGCAGACTCCCCGCTGAGCAAGGAGCCTAATGCAGGGCTTGATCCCAGGGCTCTGAGATCATGACCTGAGCCGAAGGCAGACACTTAACCGACTGAGCCACCCAGGCGCCCCAAGAATCTTGTTTTTAATGATGGCGAATGTGATACCATAGAGAAACGTAAAAATAAGAAAATGTATTCAAACAGCCTTAAACATATCAATTGCTTAACTAAATCCAAACTGATCATGAACTGGGCAGTATCAGATCATGATAGTGGAAATTTCAGAGAGATCAAATGGACAAAACAAAAAAGCTAAATGGAATAAACATGAAACCATCTGCTCTAAAAATAATTTTTTCATTAAAAAATGTTTTATGTACTCTAAAAAAAGTAGAGCAGGTAGTATTTAAAATTATTAATGGTATACCTTATAACATACTTTTTCCTAACATATTTCTATAAAATTTAAATCAAGATAATGCTAACTTAAAAACCTACATAAGATCTTTTTTTTTTTTTTTTTTACAGAGAGACAGAGAGAGAGCACAGATAAGCAGAGTGGCAGGCAGAGGGAGAGGGAGAAGTAGGCTCTCCACCAAGCAGGGAGCCTGAAATGGGGCTCGATCCTAGGACCCCAGGATCATAACCCAAGCCGAAGGCAGACGCCTAACCGACTGAGCCACCCAGGCACCCCTCTACATAAGATTTTAACCTTGGGGTGCCTGGGTGGCTCAGTCAGGCAATCAACTCTTGATTTCAGCTCACGTCATGATCTCAGGGTCACGGGATCGAGTCCCCTGTCGAGCTCCCCACTCAGCAGGGAGTCTGCTTCTCTCCCTCTTCCTCTGCCCACCCTCCTCTCTAAAGATAAATAAATAGAATACTTTTTTAAAAAGAGAGAGATTTTAAACTTTCCTGGGGCACCTGGGTGGCATGGTCAGTTAAGCATCTGACTCTTGGTTTCGGCTTAGGTCATGGTCTTAGGGTGGTTAAGACTGAGTCCTGTGATGGGCTCTGTGCTGAACACGGAGTCTGCTTGAGTTTCTCTCTCCCGCTCCCTATGCCCTTCCCCCCATGCATGCATGCACTCTCTCAAATAAAATCTTAAAAAAAAAAAAAAAAAAGATTTTGGGCGCCTGGGTGGCTCAGTCATTAAGCGTCTGCCTTCGGCTCAGGTCATGATCCCAGGGTCCTGGGATTGAGCCCCGCATCAGGCTCCCTGCTCAGTGGGAAGCCTACTTCTCCCTCTCCCACTCCCCCTGCCTGTGTTCCCTCTCTCGCTGTGTCTCTCTGTTAAATAGATAAAAAATCTTAAAAAAAAAAAAATTTTTTTTAACCCTTCCCAAATATTTTTGTGAAAGCTTATTATTTTTAAAATCAGGAGAGAAATTAACATGTTTTTCAAATACTGTCAAAGGCATTAAAAACATTAACAAATTTCTGCTTTTTCAACCAATGGCAAGGAAAAAAAAAACCAAAACTAAAGAAAGCCAGGAGTTGTAGGAGAAACTGACACAGGAGGAATGTTTTCTATTTCAACATTCCCCAGAGTTCTAAAGGTAATACTGGTATATATAGCCCACAGTCAATAAGTAACTACTGAGTGAATGGAATGAATGAGTGAATTGGTATAAACTATTGGCTAATTTCATAGGGTAAAGGCCTTTGAAGAGTTATACTCATTAAACCTATAGGTCAACTAAAATAAGACAAATTAACCGAACTCAATCAACAGTACTAAGCAGTAATAAACAATATTTTCCTTTTAAATAGTAAGTTACTGCTTCAAAAATACCCTACAAGACTCAGACTTAATACATTCTAAAGTATCTAATCTATAATCAATGAATAGTTTATATGTATTAAACATGTTATACTCAATTATTTCAATTATTATTTCCAAAAATTAAGAAATAATAGTTTTAACCTTTAAATAATTCCTTTTATAATGCAAATGATCTTTTAAAATCACCCAAAAAACAGACTTTTAACTATAGAAAACAAAGAGATGGCTACCAGAGGTCAGGTGGGTGGGAGGATGGCAGAAATAGGTGATGGGGATTAAGGAGGGCACTTATCATGATGAGCACTGAGTAATGTACAGAATTACTGAATCACTATGCTATGCCTCTGGAACAAATATAACATTTGTGTTATTAACACTAGTGTTAATTAAACTGGAATTAAAATTGAAAAAAAAAACAGGATCACTCAAATATTTTTATCACATATTAATCTGATAAGTTTTAAGATATTATTCTCATCAATTACCTAATTGGCTAAGGTTATTTAATGAATTAACAACTGTCCTCAAGTTTTTCACATAAGATACACATTTGCTATCTGGTAAAGAACTTGGGCACTGTTTCTCAGGATTGCGTGAAGTTTCAGGAAACAATCCAAAGCTTCATCGAGCCGGTTTAGCCTCTTATAGGTAAGGCCTTAGAAAGAAGAAAGAAAAAAGCTATAAGCATTACTACTGGTAGTAATTTTCTCAAAGTCACAGAATAAATCCTTATATATATGTAATATTCATCCAGAAGAGAAAATAAAGATGAACAGATTTTTTTTAAAGAAGAAGAGGTGGGAGAGGGGATTTCCCACTAACATTTGGCAGACACCAAAACATGCTATAATGCTTTAGTGATTGTGAAGTGTGGGAGGGGAACAGGAACAGAGAAATACATCAGCAGATTACATAGTTCAGAAACGGACTCAGTTACAGAATTTAAACTTGGTGGGGACTAAGGGACTAGTAACAAAAGGTGCCAGGACAACTGACTACACATGAAACAAAAAAACATAGATTCCTATTTTGAATATATTCAAAACTTACTTTAAAACTAAACAGAAAAACAAAGATGTAAAAGTATGAAAAGAAAATATAGGAAAATGATTTTATAATCTTGGGGAAGGGTAGGGCTTCATAAAGCAATAAGCAATAAACAAAGAAGAGCCACACATTTAAAAAAAAATTTTTTTTTTTATTTATTCATTTGAGACAGAGAGATACAGAGAGAGAGAGAGAGAGAGAGTAGGAGCAGTGGGGAGAGGCAGAGGGAGAGGGAGAAGCAGACTCCCCGCTGAGCAGGGAGCCCGATGCGGGGCTCGATCCCAGGACCTGGAGATCATGACCTGAGCCGAAGGCAGACGCTTAACGACTGAGCCACCCAGGTGCCCCGAAAAGCCACACATTTTAAAAAAGCAAAATTTGACTACATAAAAATTGAAAAAATTGTTTGACAAAAGAAATTACAAAGTTAAAAGCCAAGCAATGGACTAGGAAAAGTATTTAAAACTTATAAAGAGAATTAAGTAAATATATACCTAGGCAAGAAATCTCCTGCATTAAGGCTTTTACTGTTCACTTCCCTCTGTCGGTAATGCTCTTTTCCCAGTTACCCAAATGGTCACACCCTCCTTTTCTCCAATACGACTTTAAACTCTCCTTGACTCTGGCTAAAATGGCCAATTCCTCCCTGCCTCCTCTCCTCCCAACCCAGCCAGGTCTTCTTTTCGCCTCTGGCAGGAGATTAAAGACTCTTCTGGGGGAGGAAGGATCCAATTGGCTAACAGGCAGTTCCCCAACTACACAGATCAGACAGATGGCCCTGTGGCAGGGTGCCAGTGCATCAATTTCACTTGTGGCCTCAGAGATCCCACTTAGCTTTTAGCTGCAAACTCCTAAATGCAAGAAGACAGGCCAGGATCATCAGACATCAGAGGAGAGTTCATGACATGAAATACAGAGGACAAAACAAACAAGCAAACCAAAGAAAGCAAAACACACCTATTGCAGGGAGAAGAAAACTTCAAAAGAAACTTCATTAATAACCCAAGAGATAAGACACAGTATTGCATCAATGTGTTTGCCACACTGCAAACTCATGAACAGGAAGAAATGATACCCATGTCAGGTGACCTCTGACAGGCAGGGAAGGGAATAAGATGGTGGTACACCTCTAGGTCTTATAACATTTTGTTTAAAAACAATACCTGATGCGAATATGACAAAATGTTAAAATGTTGGTAGGGACATGAGTATTTATTTTTCTCTAAAATTTCTTTATGTTTGAAATTGATCATAATTAAAAAGGAAGAAAATGGGTTTTTTCCACCCATCAGTTTGGCATGAGTTAAATATCCAATATTAACAGGAACTTGGGAAACCAGTCTCATACACTATGGTGGCACATAAATTGGAAAAGTCTTTTTAGAGGGCAAGGGACAACATCTATCCAAATTTTGCATGTGTATAACTTTGGAATCAATTCCATTAAAAATAATCAATAATCCAAGAACCTTCTTTTCAATTTTTTTGTTACAAGGAAGTCAACTCTTCCCTCTAATGAATTGGAGCTCTTTAAGCCAATTTAAAAAAAGAAAAGAGAGAAAAAAATTGTAAAGGAGAAAACCCAAAACAGCAATTTTGCTGGTTTTACTTACCAATATTATAAAGTGCTTCAGTACAAGAAGAATCATTTCTTAGAGCCTCTTTATAGAATTCAGCTGCCTTCTCATAATCACCACTTGCAAAAACTGTATTCCCTTTATTAGTCAGAGCTGAGGGATTATATCTATCAGAGTTCACAGCTAAATCTGCATAGCTGCTGGCTTGTGCAAATTCATTTTCCTAAATGAAATACAAAATGTACACAAAATATTTGGAGTTCATCAAATACCTTTTCTGACTGTTCTGGATTACAGACATGATAAACAGATTTTCTGAGATTGCAAATATGATAAACAGAAATATTTTACATATCTTGGTCTTGATAGGCTTACTCTACAAAAGATTTTTAATCAGCAAGCTCCTTCAGCTACCCAAGTTTCTTATGACTAAGACTTCTTCACAGACTCATGGTTTGAATAACAACACTATTTACATGTAAGTGGCTCCATTCTGAATGCTCAAATTTCACATCACAATTGCAGTACTATGCTTCCCAAACCTATAGCACTGAAATAGCTATAAAGGCATCACTATCCTTTCTGCTCTTCAATCAAATTGGTTGCGTTGCCTACTAGGACTTGCATTTCTAGCAATGAATTGTCTTCTCTCTGTCTCCTCTGTCAAATGCTCCATCAGGACCTTGCCATCATTCACTTAAGCTGCATGGACCTTTCAAATTCTTAAATCGTGCAGCATTTGTGCCGTGTCAGCTTGCTTAAGCTAGGAACCAGATTTCCTAGAATCCCCTTCCCCGCATGGTTCTTGTCTATAGAGCTGGCGGAAAGGAACTTGTAGGACATGAGGAACGCAGACATGAAGCAGCAGCTTTTGCCCTCTGAAGGTCTTCCTCTGGTCATCAGTGGCAGGACTGATGCAGAAATACCTGTGGGTTCCAGCCTGTCTTCATTCACTTTGACTCCACCTCTGGCTCTTCTTCCCAACTGTGCTGTCCCTGCTGACCACAGTGACCTCGATCCCTGATGGGGTTTGGCTCTGGACCCACAGAGGAGGCAGTCGTGCAGAGGCAACTGCTTTCCACAGGCCTCTCCATGAAGGCCCCGTTTTGGGTAGTGCTGGACATGCTTGGCCACTCTGTCACTGTTCAGACCCCCTGACCCTCCTGCCCCTTCACCTCCAGAGCTCCTCCACCACTGTGTAAGTGCTAGTTCCTGTATCCCTTCTCCCGTAACACTCCCACTGACTGCTTCCCTGAGCGAGCTTTTAAAAAACTGAGATACAGTTCACATTTCTAAAAATGTACAATTCTGTGACATTTAATACATTCGCAAAAAGTTGTACCATCACCAGTATCTATTTCCATAATATTTTTATCACCCCCCCAAAAGATATCCTGTACCCATTAGCAGTCACTCCCTATTCTCCCTCCCCCTCTGGCCCCTGGCAGCCACTTATCTGCTTTCCATCTCCATGGATTTGCCTATTCTGGACATTTCATAATAAATACAATCATATAATAGATGGCTTTTTATGTCTGGCTTCCTTCACTTAGCATAATGTTTTCAAGGTTCATCCATGTTGTATTATGCATCAGCGCTTCATTCCTGTTTACAGCTGAATAATATCCCGTTATGGATAGGCCACATTTTGTTTATCCATTCATTGTTGATGGATACCTGGGTTGTGCCCACGCACTTTTGTTCATTATGAATAATGCTGTGATGAACATTCATATATTTGATATAAAAATTGGTACCTAAAAGTGGGGTGCTGCTGTCATAAAAACTAAAACATATAACCTTGTCTTTTGGGCTAGGCAGCAGGCAAAATTTAGAGAAGCATTAGAACCATATTACTGGAGGCTGGAGAGGCGGTAAGGAATTGTTAGCAGAGGCTGCATAAAGGGAAAGTCATGTTTTGCAGTCATGAAACAACTGGGAAAACTGGCATCTACACTGACTTGGAAGTTAGAAAGTGTACTTAGCAAATGTATGCATGTGGCCAAGGAGGTGTCTAGGCAGGAGGTTAAAAGTGCCAATTAACTTACTTTAACTGGGTATGATAAAGTACACAAAGAGAAAGGAGCTTAAGAGAGAAGTGTTCTGATTTTCCAATTTGAATTTAGAAAAAATAAAGAAAAACCAGGACTTGTTGGGTTGGAAAATAAAATTATTTCATATCTCGGGGCGCCTGGGTGGCTCAGTCGTTAAGCGTCTGCCTTCAGCTCAGGTCATGATCCCAGGGTCCTGGGATCGAGCCCCGCCTCGGGCTCCCTGCTCGGCTGGAAGCCTGCTTCTCCCTCTCCCACTCCCCGTGCTTGTGTTCCCTCTCTCTCTCTCTGTCAAATAAATAAATAAATAAAATCTTTAAAAAAAATTATTTCATATCTGTAGTTTCTCTTAGCAGCAAGAGTCTCAGAGTAAGAAGTAGTTGCAGGGTAGAGATCACATCAAGGGTGTGGCTGGAATACTCTTTGGAAACCTCTCAGAAAGATTTAAGGTAGTGCCTAGCAAAGCAGACCTTCTCTCTCAGGTAGAAAAAAGCTTTCAAGTATCTTTGGGGCTCTAGTCCACAAAAGCCTTGTACAATGAAGTGGAAAGGGGTCTGCCTTGAAAAGAACTGTGGATATGGCTTCTGGGGCATGTAGGCACCCCCAATAAGATTTATAGAAAACCTGCAAAGTTTTTTAAGTGAATTGTACCAGCTTAAGTGTTGCCAGCTTGGATTAAAGGGACAGACACAGTCCAAAATGAAAGAAGGCCTCTGGGTTCCCAATTTTTCTGGGCAGAAAGCAAACTAAGAAAGTTAATCAGCTGCAAGTATAGGGTATTTTTTCTGTAAAAGGAAGGTGCTCTCTGAAAGCAGAGCCAAGAGCCACAGAGCCCAAAGGTTTGGGGGTACCACTCCCAGGGATCAGAGTTGGGTCCTAACTTAGGAACATTCCCTTTTCCCACTTTAGGGGGCACTGGCCCCATGTACTTAGCTGGATTTCTGACCCATTCAGGACCAGTGACTGCTAGGTACCTCCATCTAACCCCTTTTGAACAAGAGTTCAAACTCATTACAGTTACCCCATTCTTATCGCACCACAGGATGTTAAGTCTATGGGGTAGATGGTGTGTTTTTCTGTTCCTAGACCTTTGGATCAAGAGGGCCTGCGCCTGAGAAAGCCCCATCTCTATCTAGACCTGATGCTGTGACTGGTGAGACTATGAGTGTCCTTGGAGGGGTAATCATTTTGGCCTGGTAAGCACCTGAGTGCACTGGGGTCTCCTCCTATGGACCCTATCCCATGTAAGAAGTCTGGGCTCCCCTGCCAGAGAAGGAGGAATGAGATGCTGGTCAACAGCTCAGTTGCAGACATGAGGGAAGCACTGGGACAATGCAGCCTCAGTCAAGCCTCAGAAGATGGCAGCAGGATGAGTGACCCCAGGCCAGACCAGCAGAAGGACCACCCAAATGAACCCAGCCTTTTCAGGTAAAATATGAGTAAATATATGGTTATTTTAAGCCACTATCTTTTGGGGCAGCTTATTACAGAACAATAAAAACTGATACAACTGCATACTGGAAGCCAGACTCATAATTTTGCCCCAAAACAATTATTTTCCTCAGACCTAGGTGCAACAAATTATTGATCAGCTATTGTGATGACTTTGTTCAGTTGACTAAATCTAACCATTTTTCTTCCTCTTCAAAAAATCTTCTTGCCCTGCATCGGGCTCCCTGCTCGGCGGGAAGCCTGCTTCTCATCTCCCACTCCCCCTGCTGTGTTCCTGTTCTCACTGTGTCTCTCTCTGTCAAATAAATAAATAAAATCTTTAAAAAAAAAAATCTTCTTGGTCTCCTCCCAAACATTCATCAAACTTGGTAAAGATTTGATCACTAATTAAACCATTTTCACAAAAATCACAAATGATTTTCTAAATTCAAATGCAATGCGGCAATGGAGACTGTGCTTCAGCCCCCCATACTTGTCCTTCAGAAGTGCTGAAGGACACCAGTGTCAGCTGTCAGCCCTCTCTGTGAATCACTCTAGCCCAAAGAGAAAGAGGTGCCTTGCCCAAAGTCGCACCCCCTTCCTGGTAAGCAGGCTGTACCCAATGACTGGCTGATGCAGAGGTACAAAGGCCCAGCCCCCTTACCCAAGTGGGAGGGGGTGCTAAGCAGCCATCCCAATTCAGGGGGTCCAGCAGGGTTGGCTAAGGCCTGTGTTGACTGCGTCACAGCCCAGTTTCCTTCTCCATTCAGTGCTGCTGCCAATTCTTCTCTCCGAGGTGCTGATCCAAAGAGATCTGCCCAGTAAACTTCATGCAAGCTAATCTCCAGCTCAGAGTTTGCTGTCTCATCAGCAAAAGTGGCCTTTTCTGACCCTTCATTCTTGTGTGCTACCTCTCTGATTTCAATGTTACATACTTCTTCTCAGTGCCTTCCTTTACTTCAGACATCATACTATAGTTGTTTTCATGTCTTTTTATCCTAGTCTTATTCTTGTGTCTTTAATGTATGTGAATCCCAAAGTTAGTTCTCAGTTCTGTGCTACACTCTCACACTTGGAAATACCCTCTATTGTCTTAGTCAGTTCAGGCTGCTATAGCAAAATACCACAGACTGGCTTCAACAGCAAACATTTATTTCTCATAGTTCTGGAGGCTGGGAGATCCAAGATTAGGGTGCCAGCAAATGTGGTGTTTGGTGAAAGCCACTTCCTGGTTTGCAGATGGCTTCCTTGCTGTGTCCTCACATGGCAGAGAGAGGGCTCTGGATCCTCCTTTTTTTTTTTTTTTTTAAATTTTTATTCTTATGTTAATCCCCATACATTACATCATTAGTTTTAGATGAAGTGTTCCATGATTCATTGTTTGTGCATAACACCCTGTGCTCCATGCAGAATGTGCCCTCCTCAATACCCACCACCAGGCCAACCCGTCCTCCCACCCCCCCTCCCCCCCAGAACCCTCAGTCTGTTTCTCAGAGTCCATCGTCTCTCATGGTTCGTCTACCCCTCCAATTTCCCCCACTTCATTCTTCCCCTCCCGCTACCTTCTTCTTCTTCTTCTTCTTTTTGTTTTCTTAACATATATTGCATTATTTGTTTCAGAGGTACAGATCTGTGATTCAACAGTCTCACACAATTCACAGCGCTCACCATAGCACATACTCTCCCC
>NW_027906080.1:0-234 GCF_054177405.1 Leptonychotes weddellii | reverse complement strand
AGACCAGCCAGCTTTACCCAGGAATCTCCACGGAACAGCCCTCGCCATCAGAACCATGGGGCATCCCCCGCTGGAGTTCAGCGACTGCTACCTGGACAGCCCCGATTTCCGCGAGAGGCTCAAGTGTTACGAGCAGGAGCTGGAGAGAACCAATAAATTCATTAAGGACGTCATCAAGGATGGCAACGCGCTTATCAGCGCAATGAGAAATTATTCTTCAGCTGTTCAGAAATT
>NW_027906079.1:0-234 GCF_054177405.1 Leptonychotes weddellii | reverse complement strand
GCAGGGATCTCCAGCTCTGCTCTCCGGGAACGCTGGCGCTTGCTCCCCACACTCTCCCCCGTGTCCTCTCTGTGCCAGAAGAACGTGGTGTCCCCTGTGCCTTCAGCCACGGAGCAGACGAGGACCAGACGCTCCCCTGCAAGCACCTGTCCCCCCTGGGGCTGGGTCTCCAGGAGCACTGCCGACACCGGGATGCCTGCGTGAACGAGACAGGGCAGGTGAGGGCAGGTGAGG
>NW_027906078.1:0-234 GCF_054177405.1 Leptonychotes weddellii | reverse complement strand
GATGTCCCTCAGCGGAGCCGACTTTTAAAAGTTCCGATTTTGTGCTCCGCCGCTCTATCACTTGCCAGAAGCGGCTGATGGAGGCCCTTCCCCCGCCGTCTATCCTCCCAAATATTGCCTCAGATTTACTTCTCCGTACGTCCTACCTTCCAGAAAGTGGTCGCTTTTCTGTTGAGAGAGTTGTTGCTATTCTTTTCTTTGATCTCCTGTTGAGTTTGTAGGTGTTCAGAATGG
>NW_027906077.1:0-234 GCF_054177405.1 Leptonychotes weddellii | reverse complement strand
CCTGCAAAGAGGAAGTCAGAGAGATGTGCAGTGATGGGCGCGACTGACTGTGTGACACCACTGGTCTGAGGATGGAGAAGGCCGGGTGAGGAGGAACCGCTGGTCTGAGGATGGAGGAGGCCGGGTGAGGAGGAACCGCTGGTCTGAGGATGGAGGAGGCAGGGTGAGGAGGAACCGCTGGTCTGAGGATGGAGGAGGCCGGGTGAGGAGGAACCGCTGGTCTGAGGATGGAGG
>NW_027906076.1:0-234 GCF_054177405.1 Leptonychotes weddellii | reverse complement strand
CTTTCTTCTTCACTGTAGTCCTGAAACTAAATGTGTCCTAAAATAATACATTATCAGGAAAATTACAGGAAAGTCTACAAGTCTCTAATGAATTGTTCCCAGAATGGATGCTTTGGGAGCTGAGTACTGAGTTTTGAGTTTTTAGCTATGATTGACTAATCTGTCAAAGGAGACTTCTATTGCGTATTTGGGAGCAACTGGAACAACTCATCACTAACTGCTCAGGTTTCTATT
>NW_027906075.1:0-234 GCF_054177405.1 Leptonychotes weddellii | reverse complement strand
GAGAAGATGCTGTATCTCAAGGGGAAGCATGTTCTGGCCACATCTTGCCACACCATCCAGAAGAGAGACATTGCGAGAAGGAAACACCATTGACATTTTACTCTGCATGATGCAGGCAACATTTTGTTTTGCAAGGACCTTGGTTAACCTGAAAAAGTTGATGCCAATGTTAATACTTAAAGATAAAATATGGGTGCAGCGGAAGGGAAAGAATTTGTAGTCAATAATAAAGTC
>NW_027906074.1:0-234 GCF_054177405.1 Leptonychotes weddellii | reverse complement strand
TCTCCTGCCCTGAGAGTGCAAGAGAGGTCTTCTCCGAAGAAGAATCTCAAATTCTGGGGCCAGAACTCTTCAGGGCCCTGAATCCATCTCGTCTTTCAATAGTAGATCTTTATGCTGATTGTTCTGACACAGAGAAGGAATGAGTTTTCCCCAGGATGTGGCAACTGCATCCAAACCGTAGCTCTAGTGTTTGAAGACTCAACAGAGAAATGGCCTCAGGAAACGTGGCCTGAG
>NW_027906073.1:0-234 GCF_054177405.1 Leptonychotes weddellii | reverse complement strand
GTAACCATCATTTGTTCTCTATACTTTGAGAGTCTGTTTCTTGGTTTGCCTCTCTCTCTTTTTTCCCCCTTTTACTCATTTGTTTTGTTTCTTAAATTCTGCATATGAGTGAAATGATATATTTGTCTTTCTCTGACTTATTTCACTTATCATTATAGTCTCTAGCTTCATCCATGTTGTTGCAAGTGACAAGATTTCATTCTTTTCGATGGCTGAATAATATTCATATGTGTG
>NW_027906072.1:0-234 GCF_054177405.1 Leptonychotes weddellii | reverse complement strand
GATATTTAATACAAAGAGGAAAAGGAAATTACCTTAAAAGCTCTCATCTGAGAAAAATACAATCACTGAATTTCTTCTAATCAAAATTTGGTATATCAGAAAAGAAAACCTCACATAGCAAATACCTTATTTGCGTTTACATTTTCTTAATTAAAATTTCTGCCAAATTAGTTGCCATACACAATTTTGACATTGATTTCACTGCTATTTCTACCAAATTTTCGATTTCCTGGG
>NW_027906071.1:0-234 GCF_054177405.1 Leptonychotes weddellii | reverse complement strand
GCTACCACCTCCTCTGGTCTTATGTTCTGCAAAGGCTTACTCTACAAACTCTCTCCTGCCACCTCCATAGCAGCCCTGGAAGGCAGGCAGGTTAGGTCTGCTGCACCCATTTTACAGATAAGGAAATGATCCTGAGAGGTGGGGCTTTCGTGTTGAGGTCAAGTTGAGGCTACAGCCCTGCCTCCACCCCCACCCCCACCGGGTGCTGCTGTGTCCCAGGCCAACCATTTTGCG
>NW_027906070.1:0-1475 GCF_054177405.1 Leptonychotes weddellii | reverse complement strand
GGGAGCAGCCAATTATATAAGGCAATTAATAACAAAAGCAAAGAAGCACATCGACAACAATACAATAATAGTGGGGGACTTTAACACCCTCCTCACTGAAATGGACAGATCATCTAAGCAAAAGATCAACAAGGAAATAAAGACTTAAATGTCACACTGGACCAAATGGACTGCACAGACGTATTCAGAACATTCCATCCCAAAGCAATGGAATACACATTCTTCTCTAGTGCCCATGGAACATTCTCCAGAATAGATCACATCCTAGGTCACAAATCAGGTCTCAACCGGTACCAAAAGATTGGGATCATTCCCTGCCTATTTTCAGACCACAATGCTTTGAAACTAGAACTCAATCACAAGAGGGAAGTCAGAAAGAACTCAAATACATGGAGGCTAAAGAGCATCCTACTGAAGAATGAATGGGTCACCCAGGAAATTAAAGAAGAATTAAAAAAATTTACGGAAACCAATGAAAATGAAAACACAACTGTTCAAAATTTTTGGAATGCAGCAATACAAGTATATAGCAATACAAGCCTTTCTCAAGAAACAAGAAAGGTCTCAAATACACAGCCTAACCCTACATCTAAAAGAGCTAGAGAAAGAACAGCAAAGAAAGCCTAAACCCAGCAGGAGAAGAGAAATAATAAAGATCAGAGCAGAAGTCAATGAAATAGAAACCAAAAGAACAGTAGAACAGATCAACAAAACTAGGAGCTGGTTCTTTGAAAGAATTAACAAGATTGATAAACCCCTGGCCAGACTTATCAAAAAGAAAAGGGAAATGACTCAAATCAACAAAATCATGAATAAAAGAAGAGAGATCACAACCAACACCAAAGAAATACAAACAATATAAGAGCATATTTTGAGCAACTCTATGCCAGCAAATTAGATAACCTGGAAGAAATGGTTGCATTCCTAGAGATGTATCAACTACCAAAACTGAACCAGGAAGAAACAGAAAACTGGAACAGAACTATAACCACTAAGGAAATTGAAGCAGTCATCAAAAATCTCCAAACAAACAAAAGCCCAGGGCCAGATGGCTTCCCAGGGGAATTCTACCAAACATTTCAAGAAGAATTAATACCTATTCTTCTGAAACTGTTCCAAAAAATAGAAATGGAAGGAAAACTTCCAAACTCGTTTTATGAAGCCACCATCACCTTGACCCCAAAACCAGACAAAGACCCCATCAAAAAGAATTACAGACCAATATCCCTGATGAACATGGATGCAAAAATTCTCACCAAAATACTAGCCAATAGGATCCAACAGTACATTAAAAGGATTATTCACCACGACCAAATGGGATTTATCCCTGGGCTGCAGGGTTGGTTCAACATCTGCAAATCAATCAATGAGACACAATACATTAATAAAAGAAAGAACAAGAACCGTAAGATCCTTTCAATAGATGCAGAAAAAGCATTTGACAAAGTACAGCATCGTTTCTTGATCAAAACTCT
>NW_027906069.1:0-234 GCF_054177405.1 Leptonychotes weddellii | reverse complement strand
TAATCTCAGGAAACAAACTGAGGGTTGCTGGAGTGGGGGGTGGGTTGGGAGGTGGTGGCTGGGTGATAGACATTGGGGAGGCTATGTGCTATGGTGAGCACTGTGAATTGTGCAAGACTGTTGAATCACAGATATGTACCTCTGAAATAAATAATGCAATATATGTTAAGGAAAAAAGAAAAAAGAAAAAGATAGCAGGAGGGGAAAACGAAGGGGGGGAAATTGGAGGGGGAG
>NW_027906068.1:0-234 GCF_054177405.1 Leptonychotes weddellii | reverse complement strand
TTTAGAGGGGAGGGGGGTGGGGGATGGGTTAGCCCGGTGATGGGTATTAAGGAGGGCACATATTGAATGGAGCACTGGGTGTTATACGCAAACAATGAATCATGGAACACTACACCAAAAACTAATGATGTAATGAATGGTGGCTAACATAACATAATAAAATTAAATTAAAAAAAAAAAGAAATGGAGAATATAATGGGGCTGGGGGGTGTCAAAGGGTACAAACCTCCAGTT
>NW_027906067.1:0-234 GCF_054177405.1 Leptonychotes weddellii | reverse complement strand
GGCAGACGCTTAACCAACTGAGCCACCCAGGGGCCCCCTGATACTTCTGAGTCAAATTTAGGATCCCAGAATTCTTACCCAATTTCTCTGATGGTATCTCTTTTCCACACCAAAATCTATGGCCTCAATCCAATGTAACTATCTACTTGCTTACAACCTTACAACACATACCTCCAGAATAACAATACCAATATTATTATCAATTAATAGAATTATCTGATTACTAAAACCAGC
>NW_027906066.1:0-235 GCF_054177405.1 Leptonychotes weddellii | reverse complement strand
ATCATTAGTTTTAGATAAAGTGTTCCATGATTCATTGTTTGTGCATAACACCCAGTGCTCCATGCAGAATGTGCCCTCCTCAATACCCACCACCAGGCTAACCCATCCTCCCACCCCCCTTCCCTCTAGAACCCTGTTAGTTTTTCAGAGTCCATCGTCTCTCATGGTTCGTCTACCCCTCCAATTTCCCCCGCTTCATTCTTCCCCTCCCGCTACCTTCTTCTTCTTTTTTTTT
>NW_027906065.1:0-235 GCF_054177405.1 Leptonychotes weddellii | reverse complement strand
GAAGCGGGGGAAATCGGAGGGGTGGACGAACCATGAGAGACGATGGACTCTGAAAAACAAACTGAGGGTTCTAGAGGGGAGGGGGGTGGGAGGATGGGTTGGACTGGTGGTGGGTATTGAGGAGGGCACGTTCTGCATGGAGCACTGGGTGTTATGCACGAACAATGAATCATGGAACACTTCATCTAGAACTAATGATGTAATGTATGGGGATTAACATAAGAATAAAAAAAAA
>NW_027906064.1:0-235 GCF_054177405.1 Leptonychotes weddellii | reverse complement strand
TTTTTTTTTTTTTAAAGATTTTTATTTATTTGACAGAGAGAGATACAGCGAGAGAGGGAACACAAGCAGGGGGAGTGGAGAGGGAGAAGCAGGCCTCCTGCCGAGCAGGGAGCCCGATGCGGGGCTCGATCCCAGGACCCTGAGATCATGACCTGAGCCGAAGGCAGACGCTTAACGACTGAGCCACCCAGGCGCCCCTTGTTTTTTTCTTTTGTTTTTCTTCCACTATCTTTTC
>NW_027906063.1:0-235 GCF_054177405.1 Leptonychotes weddellii | reverse complement strand
TATTTGTTTTTTGGGTGTTGAGTTTGAGAAGTTCTTTATAGATCTTGGATACCAGCCCTTTATCTGTAGTGTCATTTGCAAATATCTTCTCCCATTCTGTGGGTTGCCTCTTTGTTTTGTTGACTGTTTCCTTTGCTGTGCAGAAGCTTTTTATCTTGATGAAGTCCCAAAAGTTCATTTTTGCTTTTGTTTCACTAGCCTTTGGAGATGTATCTTGAAAGAAGTTGCTGTGGCC
>NW_027906062.1:0-235 GCF_054177405.1 Leptonychotes weddellii | reverse complement strand
TATGTTAATCCCCATACATTACATCATTAGTTTTAGATGAAGTGTTCCATGATTCATTGTTTGTGCATAACACCCAGTGCTCCATGCAGAATGTGCCCTCCTCAATACCCATCACCAGGCTAACCCATCCTCCCACCCCCCTCCCCTCTAGAACCCTCAGTTTGTTTTTCAGAGTCCATCGTCTCTCATGGTTCGTCTACCCCTCCGATTTCCCCCGCTTCATTCTTCCCCTCCC
>NW_027906061.1:0-235 GCF_054177405.1 Leptonychotes weddellii | reverse complement strand
CTTGCATTATTTGTCTCAGAGGTACAGATCTGAGATTCAACAGTCCTGCACAATTCACAGCGCTTAACAGAGCACGTACCCTCCCCAGTGTCTATCACCCAGTCACCCCATCCCTCCCACCCCACCCCCCACTCCAACAACACTCAGTTTGTTTCCTGCAATTAAGAATTCCTCATATCAATGAGATCATATGATACATGTCTTTCTCTGTTTGACTTATTTCACTCAACATAAT
>NW_027906060.1:0-235 GCF_054177405.1 Leptonychotes weddellii | reverse complement strand
GCGCCTGGGTGGCTCAGTTGGTTAAGCGACTGCCTTCGGCTCAGGTCATGATCCTGGAGTCCCGGGATCGAGTCCCGCATCGGGCTCCCTGCTCGGCAGGGAGTCTGCTTCTCCCTCTGACCCTCCTCCCTCTCATGCTCTCTGTCTCTCATTCTCTCTCTCTCAAATAAATAAATAAAATCTTAAAAAAAAAAAAACTTTATAAACAATTTACATACACAAACAGGTATGTACA
>NW_027906059.1:0-1475 GCF_054177405.1 Leptonychotes weddellii | reverse complement strand
CAACAGACCTATCCACAGAGACCTGGCAGGTCAGAAAGGACTGGCATGATATATTCAGAGCACTAATAGAGAAAAATATGCAGCCAAGAATACTATATCCAGCTAGGCTGCCATTGAAAATAGAGGGAAAGATCAAAAGCTTCCAGGACAAACAAAAACTAAAGGAATTTGCAAACACGAAACCAGCCCTACAAGAAATATTGAAAGGGGTCCTCTAAGCAAAGAGAGGACCTGCAGGCAAAATCGACCAGAAAGGAACACAGACAATATACAGTAACAGTCACCTTACAGGCGATACAAGGGCACTAAATTCATATCGTTCAATAGTTAGCCTGAATGTAATGGGCTAAATGCCCCAATCAAAAGACACAAGCTATCAAATTGGATAAAAAAACAAGACCCATCAATATGCTGTCTGCAAGAGACTCATTTTAGAACCAAAGACAACCCCAGATTGAAAGTGAGGGCATGGAAAACTATTTACCATGCTAATGGACACCAAAAGAAAGCTGGGGTGGCAATCCTTATATCAGACAAATTAGATTTTATACGAAAGACTGTAATAAGAGATGAGGAAGGACACTATATCCTATTTAAAGGGACTATCCAACAAGAAGATCTAACAATTGTAAATATCTATGCCCCTAACATGGGAGCAGCTAATTATATAAGCCAATTAATAACAAAAGCAAAGAAACACATTGACAACAATATGATTATAGTGGGGGACTTTAACACCCCCCTTACTGAAATGGACAGATCATCTAAGCAAAAGATCAACAAGGAAATAACGACCTTAAATGACACACTGGACCAAATGGACTCACAGATATATTCAGAACATTCCATCCCAAAGCAATGGAATACACATTCTTCTCTAGTGCCCATGGAACATTCTCCAGAATAGATCACATCCTGGATCACAAATCAGGTCTCAACTGGTACCAAAAGATTGGGATCATTCCCTGCCTATTTTCACACCACAATGCTTTGAAACTAGAACTCAATCACAAGAGGAAAGTTGGAAAGAACTCAAATACATGGAGGCTAAAGAGCATCCTACTGAAGAATGAATGGGTCAACCAGGAAATTAAAGAAGAATTTTTTAAAAATCATGGAAACCAATGAAATTGAAAACACAACTGTTCAAAATCTTTGGGATACAGCAAATGTCATCCTAAGAGGAAAGTATATAGCAATACAAGTCTCTCTCAAGAAACAAGAAAGGTCTCAAGTACAGAGCCTAACCCTACACCTAAAGGACCTGGAGAGAGAACAGCAAAGAAAGCCTTAACCCAGCAGGTGAAGAGAAATAATAAAGATCAGAGCAGAAATCAATGAAATAGAAACAAAAAGAACAGTAGAACAGATCAATGAAACTAGGAGCTGGTTCTTTGAAAGAATTAACAAGATTGATAAACCCCTGGCCAGACATATCAAAAAGAAAAGAGAAATGACCCAAATCAGTAAAATCA
>NW_027906058.1:0-235 GCF_054177405.1 Leptonychotes weddellii | reverse complement strand
GATGGACTCCTGTCTCACATTGAGGTCTTTCAACCATTTGGAGTCTATTTTTGTGTGTGGTGTAAGGAAATGGTCCAGTTTCATTCTTCTGCATGTGGCTATCCAATTTTCCCAACACCATTTGTTGAAGAGACTGTCTTTGTTCCATTGGACATTCTTTCCTGCTTTGTCAAAGATGAGTTGACCATAGAGTTGAGGGTCCATTTCTGGGCTCTCTATTCTGTTCCATTGATCT
>NW_027906057.1:0-235 GCF_054177405.1 Leptonychotes weddellii | reverse complement strand
GGCTCTCAGGGCTGCGTAGGCTGGTGCTGCGGGCCGGGAACCAGCACCACGCGGTTCGGGAGCCCCCTCCCCGTCTGCAGGGAAACGCAGCAGGTGCGTTCGCGGGAAGTCAGGCAAGGCTCCCTGGAGGAGGAGGGCGTGGATGCGGGGCTTTCACAGCAGGGAGTTTAGGCTAAGGCCACGAGAGGAGGGGCGTCTGGGGCAGAGCGCACCTTCAGGAAAGGTGCGGAGCTGG
>NW_027906056.1:0-235 GCF_054177405.1 Leptonychotes weddellii | reverse complement strand
AGTAGAGCTGGGCCACATAGCTGTGAAAGGAGATCGCCCTGCCTCCTGGGGACACCAAGGTCATCAGCATTTTGGGCATGGTGACCGTGGAGAACCACATGTCAATGAAGGACAGGTTGGTCAGGAAGTAGTACATGGGGGTGTGGAGGTGGGAATCCACCTTGATCACCAGCAAGATGAGGAGGTTCCCCACCACAGTGAGTACATAAATCACCAAGAAGATTCCCAAGAGGGG
>NW_027906055.1:0-235 GCF_054177405.1 Leptonychotes weddellii | reverse complement strand
AGTGTGATGAGATAGAAATTCAACATTTTCGGGGCGCCTGGGTGGCTCAGTCGTTAAGAATCTGCCTTCGGCTCAGGTCATGATCCCAGGGTCCTGGGATCGAGCCCCACATCGGGCTCTCTGCTCGGCAGGAAGCCTGCTTCTCCCTCTCCCACTCCCCCTGCTTGTATTCCCTCTCTCGCTGTCTCTCTCTCTCTCTCTGTCGAATAAATAAATAAAATCTTTAAAAAAAAAA
>NW_027906054.1:0-235 GCF_054177405.1 Leptonychotes weddellii | reverse complement strand
ACCTGAAGAGGAGGTTGTGGGGACTTCCAATCTGTAGCCCATAGCTCGGAAACAGGGGTGACCTCTCTGCCCAGCCACTGGCTGACCACTAAGGTAACAGCACAGGGATTCAGTAGCCACACACAGCAAAGAATACAGACTTGACAAAGTTAGTTCAGAAAAGTCACTAAGCCAACAGTAGCAACTACAACGAGCAGCAATCATGAAGCCTGGAGTGGGGAAGGTCTGATGTTCA
>NW_027906053.1:0-235 GCF_054177405.1 Leptonychotes weddellii | reverse complement strand
TTTGGAGATGTATCTTGAAAGAAGTTGCTGTGGCCGATGTCAAAGAGGTTACTGCCTATGTTCTCCTCTAGGATTTTGATGGATTCCTGTCTCACATTGAGGTCTTTCATCCACTTTGAGTTTATCTTTGTGAATGGTGTTAGAGAATGGTCGAGTTTCATTCTTCTGCATGTGGCTGTCCAATTTTCCCAGCACCATTTATTGAAGAGACTGTCTTTTTTCCATTGCATGTTTT
>NW_027906052.1:0-235 GCF_054177405.1 Leptonychotes weddellii | reverse complement strand
ATATATATATATATATATATATATCTGTGCAAGGCCGTATCACTATGAGATTCTGCTATGTGTGATTTTAAAAAGCTAAAATAACAGTGGCTTAAACACAAAAAGGTATATTTCTTTTCACTTACAAGAAGTGTGGATGTCTTAGAGTTCAGGGCTATGGGGCAGTTCCACTGTAACCAGGGACAGAGGCTCTTGTAACCAGTTCCATGTGTGTGAGTGTGGTACCGTGTGGGAC
>NW_027906051.1:0-235 GCF_054177405.1 Leptonychotes weddellii | reverse complement strand
GGGGGTGGGGGGGGGGGGGGGGGGGGGGGGGGGCATTGGGGTGACTGGGTGATAGACACTGGGGAGGGTATGTGCTCTGGTAAGCACTGTGAATTGTGCAAGACGGTTGAGTCTCAGATCTGTACCTCTGAAACAAATAACGCAATATTTGTTAAGAAAAAAAAAAGAAGGAGAAGAAGATAGCAGGAGGGGAAAAATGAAGGGGGGAAATCGGAGGGGTAGACGAACCATGAGA
>NW_027906050.1:0-235 GCF_054177405.1 Leptonychotes weddellii | reverse complement strand
CAGCCTCCTACCCAGCATCACATGTGTCGTCATCTCCTTCCTGGTTGCCAGGGCAATGCAGGTGATCCCTGCCATATCTGAGTTAAGTGGGAGAAAACACAGGCAAAGCTCCTTTCTCTAAGTGATGCTCAGGATTCATCAAGTTGCCAATTTTGATGTTAACCCAGATAATTGCCCTAGTAGTTTCTGCCAGGCCCCCCTTACCTCCTTATTCCTTACACTATAAATCATGGGG
>NW_027906049.1:0-1475 GCF_054177405.1 Leptonychotes weddellii | reverse complement strand
TACATACCTCCCTGAATTAATTTTTAATGGTTAATTTTTCGTATAATGTGAAAGTATTTAAAAATATATATTTTTAAAAGATTTTATTTATGTATTTGACAGAGAGAGGGAGGGAGAAAGAGCACAAGTAGGGGAAGGGACAGAGGGAGAGAGTGAAGCCAGCTCTCCGCTGAGCACGGAGCCTGATGCGGTGCTCCATCCCAGGGCTCCAGGATCGTGACCTGATCTGGAGGCAGACGCTTCACCGACTGAGCCACCCAGGTGCCCCAGAAGTATTTTATTTTATTATTATTTTTTAAATATTTATTTATTTGACACAGAGAGAGCACAAGCAGGGGGAGCGGCAGGCAGAGGGAGAAGCAGACTTCCACTGAGCAGGGAGCCGGATGTGGGACTCGATCCCAGGACCCTGGGATCATGACCTGAGCTGAAGGCAGACGCTTAACCGACTGAGCCACCCAGGCACCCGCCCCAGAAATATTTTAAATATATTGAAAAAGTAAGTAGTAGGTGTATTAAAAGATGTTATTTTAAGATACGATATTTCAAGTATGTCAAAAGCAGAATTTGTTATAATTTTACTTTCTTGGCTTTAAAAAGGAAGACAAATTATCCGTATTTAAAATATACTTCTTAGCTTGTTTTCAAAAGAGAGTATTTTGTGTGTTTGACATTTTCTCATAATATAGTGGCGACCTTAAATATTTTTAAATATTTGCTCTTTAAACAACTTTGCAGGACTCCAATGTGACTAGCATGGTTAAAAAGTAATAATAAATCCAGGCCACTAGCATAGTTTTATAATAATGTACTAAGAAAATATCATGAATCAGTTTTAGAGGATCAAAACATAATGGTGATTTTTAATATACTAATACCTGCCTGCTGTTTAAAACTATTTAAGATGAAATATATCAAAACTTAAACCTTCAGAATATTAAAGAGCCAAGACAGTGACTGCTTTTTGTTTATTATATATAATTCATTGCTAATCGTATTTTCTCCCATTAAAAATTCAAAATCTGAAGGCATTTGTTTTAATTTTGTGGATCTCCATCCAAAAGTGAAAATATATAGTCTAATTTCTATTATAAGCCACTTTCCCATAAGAATTGATATTTTTATCCATAGATTCTCCATTGTCTATGTCGTTACTTCTCCCTTTTATTTTCTAAATCAGAAAGTCTGTTCCTATGTGTTGTTAAAAGCGTCCTGTTCCCTTGGGCAAATACCCACTAAGTAGTGCAATTGCTGGATGGTAAGGTAGTTCCAATTTTAACTTCTTGAGGAACCTCCATACTGTTTTCCAGAGTGGCTGCACCAGTTTGCATTCCCACCAACAGTGTAAGAGGGTTCCCCTTTCTCTGCACGCTCCCCAAGACTGGCTGTTTCTTGTGTTGTTCATTTTAGCCATTCTGATAGGTGTGAGGTGGTATCTCATTGTGGTTTTGATTTGCATTTCCCTGATGATGAGT
>NW_027906048.1:0-235 GCF_054177405.1 Leptonychotes weddellii | reverse complement strand
TGGAACCAGAAAAGACCCCGCATAGCCAGAGGAATGTTGAAAAAGAAAAGCAAAGCCGGCGGCATCACAATTCCGGACTTCCAGCTCTATTACAAAGCTGTCATCATCAAGACAGCATGGTACTGGCACAAAAACAGACACATAGATCAATGGAACAGAATAGAGAGCCCAGAAATGGACCCTCAACTCTATGGTCAACTCATCTTTGACAAAGCAGGAAAGAATGTCCAATGGA
>NW_027906047.1:0-235 GCF_054177405.1 Leptonychotes weddellii | reverse complement strand
GAGGTCTTTCAACCATTTGGAGTCTATTTTTGTGTGTGGTGTAAGGAAATGGTCCAGTTTCATTCTTCTGCATGTGGCTGTCCAATTTTCCCAACACCATTTGTTGAAGAGACTGTCTTTGTTCCATTGGACATTCTTTCCTGCTTTGTCAAAGATGAGTTGACCATAGAGTTGAGGGTCCATTTCTGGGCTCTCTATTCTGTTCCATTGATCTATGTGTCTGTTTTTGTGCCAG
>NW_027906046.1:0-235 GCF_054177405.1 Leptonychotes weddellii | reverse complement strand
ATCATATGATACATGTCTTTCTCTGATTGACTTATTTCACTTAGCATAACACCCTCTAGTTCTATCCACGTCGTTGCAAATGGCAAGATTTTGGTGGTTTTTTTTTTTTGATGGCTGCATAATATTCCATTGTGTATATATACCACATCTTCTTTATCCATTCATCTATCAATGGACATCTGGGCTCTTTCCATAGTTTGGCTATTGTGGACATTGCTGCTATAAACATTGGGGT
>NW_027906045.1:0-235 GCF_054177405.1 Leptonychotes weddellii | reverse complement strand
GGGGGGTGGGGGGGGGGGGGGGGGGGGGGGGGGGAAGGGGGTGGCTGGGTGATAGACACTGGGGAGGGTATGTGCTATGGTGAGTGCTGTGAATTTTGTAAGACTGATGAATCACATACCTGTACCTCTGAAACAAATAATACAGTATATGTTAAAAATAAAAAAAGAGGGTAGTAGGAACAGAAAAATGAAGGGGAGGAAATCGGAGGGGAAGACGAACTGTGAGAGTCTATGG
>NW_027906044.1:0-235 GCF_054177405.1 Leptonychotes weddellii | reverse complement strand
CAGCCTCCTACCCAGCATCACATGTGTCGTCATCTCCTTCCTGGTTGCCAGGGCAATGCAGGTGATCCCTGCCATATCTGAGTTAAGTGGGAGAAAACACAGGCAAAGCTCCTTTCTCTAAGTGATGCTCAGGATTCATCAAGTTGCCAATTTTGATGTTAACCCAGATAATTGCCCTAGTAGTTTCTGCCAGGCCCCCTTTACCTCCTTATTCCTTACACTATAAATCATGGGG
>NW_027906043.1:0-235 GCF_054177405.1 Leptonychotes weddellii | reverse complement strand
GGACAATTTTTTCTGATCACAAACAACAATGAAATAGTAAAGCAAAATGCCATTAGAAAATGAAAATGTGGGCAATAATTTTCTTTCCATTGTCTGAAGGGTATATAGTGTTATTTATCCCTCTACAGCATAACTTAAGAATTTTCTGAAATTCTTAAAACTTAAAAAGTTACTTTGAGGAAGATTTTCTGTGAAATAGTTTAAAATTTGAAAAGTGATGACAAGAATCACACTT
>NW_027906042.1:0-235 GCF_054177405.1 Leptonychotes weddellii | reverse complement strand
CTTCTCTCATGGTTCGTCTCCCCCTCCAACTTCCTCCCCTTCATTCTTCCCCTCCTGCTATCGTCTTCTTTTTCTTTTCTTAATATATATTGCATTATTTGTTGCAGAGGTACAGATCTGTGACTCAACACTCTTGCACAATTCACAGCACTCACCATAGCACATACCCTCCCCAATGTCTATCACCCAGCCACCCCCTGCCCCCCCCCCCCCCCCCCCCCCCCCCCCCCCCCCC
>NW_027906041.1:0-235 GCF_054177405.1 Leptonychotes weddellii | reverse complement strand
GGACAATTTTTTCTGATCACAAACAACAATGAAATAGTAAAGCAAAATGCCATTAGAAAATGAAAATGTGGGCAATAATTTTCTTTCCATTGTCTGAAGGGTATATAGTGTTATTTATCCCTCTACAGCATAACTTAAGAATTTTCTGAAATTCTTAAAACTTAAAAAGTTACTTTGAGGAAGATTTTCTGTGAAATAGATTAAAATTTGAAAAGTGATGACAAGAATCACACTT
>NW_027906040.1:0-235 GCF_054177405.1 Leptonychotes weddellii | reverse complement strand
GGGTCCTTCTGTCCACCCAGGGATACTGTCCACACAGGGACCCTCTTATCCACCCAGGGTCCCTCCATCCACTGAGGGATGCTGTCCACACAGGGTCCCTCCATCCACCCAGGGACCCTCCATCCGCCCAGGGTCCCTCCATCCACCCAGGGATGCTGTCCACGCAGGGACCCTCCATCCGCCCAGGGACCCTCCATCCACCGAGGGATGCTGTCCACGCAGGGACCCTCCATCT
>NW_027906039.1:0-235 GCF_054177405.1 Leptonychotes weddellii | reverse complement strand
ACTCTGAGCATCTTTGGGCCAGAAGGGAGTCAATCTACTGTTTCACAAAGACAGAAACAGTGGTCCAGAGAGCAGATATAACATGTCTAGGCATACAGAGTGACAATACAAGCTTAAAACTGGACCCTTCCTAAACAAACTGAGTGTTGTTGGAGTGGGGGGTGGGGTGGGAGGGATGGGGTGACTGAGTGATAGACACTGGGGAGGGTATGTGCTCTGGTAAGCGCTGTGAATT
>NW_027906038.1:0-1475 GCF_054177405.1 Leptonychotes weddellii | reverse complement strand
GAAACTCTTTCTGGAGAAATAAAAGAACTAAAATCTAACCAAGTCGAAATCAAAAAGGCTATTAATGAGGTGCAATCAAAAATGGAGGCTCTAACTGCTAGGATAAATGAGGCAAAAGAGAGAGTGATACAGAAGACCAAATGATGAAAATAAAAGAAGCTGAGAAAAAGAGAGATAAACAACTATTGGACCACAAGGGCAGAATTCAAGAGATAACTGATACCATAAGACAAAACAATATTAGATAATTGGGATCTCAGAAAAAGAAGAAAGAGAAAGAGGGCCAGAAGGTATATTGGAGCAAATTATAGCAGAGAACTTCCCTAATCTGGAGAAGGAAACAGGCATCAAAATCCAGGAGGCACAAAGAAACCCTCTCAAAATTAATAAAAATAAGTCAACACCACACCACCTAATAGTAAAACTTAAGAGTCTCAGAGACAAAGAGAAAATCCTGAAAGCAGCTTGGGAAAAGAGATATGTAACCTACAATGGTAGAAACATTAGATTGGCAACAGACCTATCCACAGAGACCTGGCAGGCCAGAAAGGACTGGCAGGATATATTCAAAGCACTAAATAAGAAAAATATGCAGCCAAGAATACTATATCAAGCTAGACTGTCATTGATAATAGAAGGAGAGATCAAAAGCTTCCAGGACAAACAAAAACTGAAGGAATTTGCAAACACAAAATGAGCCCTACAAGAAATATTGAAAGGGTCCTCTAAGCAAAGAGAGAGCCTAAAAGCAACATAGACCAGAAAGGAACAGAGACAATATACAGTAACAGTCACCTTACAGGCAATACAATGGCACTAAATTCCAATCAATCAATAGTTACCCTGAATGTAAATGGGTTAAATGCCCCAATCAAAAGACACAGGCTATCAGATTGGATTAAAAAAAAAGACCCATCAATATGCTGTCTGCAAGGGACTCATCTTAGACCCAAAGACACCTCCAGATTGAAAGTGATGGGGTGGAAAACCTTTTACCATGCTAACATGAGAGCAGCCAATTATATAAGGCAATTAATACCAAAAGCAAAGAAACATATCAACAACAATACAATAATAGTGGGGGACTTTAACACCCCCCTTACTGAAATGGACAGATCATCTAAGCAAAAGATCAACAAGGAAATAAAGACTTTAAATGACACACTGGACCAAATGGACTTTACAGATATATTCAGAACATTCCATCCCAAAGCAACAGAATACACATTCATCTCTAGTGCCCAAAGATCACATCCTAGGTCATAAATCAGGTCTCAACCGGTACCAAAAGATTGGGATCATTCCCTGCTTATTATCAGGCCACAATGCTTTGAAACTAGAACTCAATCACAAGAGGAAAGTCGGAAAGAACTCAAATACCTGGAGGCTAAAGAGCATCCTACTAAAGAATGAATGGGTCAACCAGGAAATTAAAGAAGAATTTAAAAAAATCATGGAAACAAATGAAAATAAAA
>NW_027906037.1:0-235 GCF_054177405.1 Leptonychotes weddellii | reverse complement strand
CGAAAGCCAGGCCGCCTGCCCCAAACAGACAAGTTGTGAATGCAAAGGAAGAGTTCTGGAAGGACATGAGAAGTGCCACGCCAGCGAGCGCACGAATGATAACCAGGTGAAACAGCCTTACTGCTGATATGGACAAAGACTTAGCGGTCTGGACAGAAGCGCCAACAGCCACAACATCCCCTTAAGCCAAAGCCTAATCCGGAGCAAGGCCTCACTCTCTTCAATTCTGTGAAGG
>NW_027906036.1:0-235 GCF_054177405.1 Leptonychotes weddellii | reverse complement strand
GGCAGGGGCAGCGCCGGGCCCCCTCAGCGCGGCCCCTCTCGCCGGTGCGAGCCCCGCACCCCTGCGCGCGGCCTGCGGACCAGCTCCGGGCGGCGTCGATTCAGTGTGTCGGGCGGGCGACGCGCAAGTGCGCGATGCGCGCCGACGCGGGCGGCGAACTCGCGACCCCCGCACCCGCTGCCCTCGCGGCCCCGCAGCCCGCACCCGCTGCCCTGGCGGCCCCCGCACCCGCTGC
>NW_027906035.1:0-235 GCF_054177405.1 Leptonychotes weddellii | reverse complement strand
CTGCGGTGACTTCTCTGGATCCTTGGCAGGCTCCCGTTTCTCTCCCCTCTGCCAGGTACCTGGGGCCCACCCACTGTGGCTGTCCTGTCTTATGGAGGCTCAGCTGCTTAAGGCTATGCCTGTGGGTCCCCAGTGGCTCTGAGCACAGGGGCCTCTCTGGGTGGGGGTGAAGGCCTCTTAGACACAGAGAACAGCTCCTATTTGAAAACAGTAAGTACTGCACCAAATAACCTTG
>NW_027906034.1:0-235 GCF_054177405.1 Leptonychotes weddellii | reverse complement strand
TACCCCTATGCCCAAGACCAGCATCACCTCTCTCTACTCTGCTGTTTGCATTGCTGAGGAAGGTCCCTCCACTGGGTTCCCCCAGCCACTCTCCCATTACTTGAACCAACAGCATCTGGACCATGCCCATAGATTCCCTTGGTCCTGACGCTCTCCCCTTCCCCAGGATGGTCTCCAACAGGATGCAACTCCCTATTCCTTCCCCCTCCTCGATCCTCTACCAGAGAGGTCAAGT
>NW_027906033.1:0-235 GCF_054177405.1 Leptonychotes weddellii | reverse complement strand
ATTCTAGGATTTGGGACAATTTTGTCTTGTTTTTGTTTTTTTTGTTTAAAAGGGCTCCATACATTACTCAAGTTTCAAAACATGGCCAACACAGCTGGCCATAAAACAAAAAGAGCATCATTCCCATCTGGTAGCAGACATCAAAATTTTGAACATAATCCCAAAACAGAAATTAATCTAATCCCAGACAATATACTAGTCAATTAAACTCCTATTTCAGAAATAGCAGACACAA
>NW_027906032.1:0-235 GCF_054177405.1 Leptonychotes weddellii | reverse complement strand
AACAGGTGAGCATACTACCAATTTCTGTTACCCAAATACTACTGCAATTAAATGTTTGGTAGCTTCTGATCAACACCTAATCTATGAACCGCCTAGATCCATGAAAAAAGCCCTCTCTGAAGACATGTATCATATGATCTCACTGATATGAGGAATTCTTAATTGCAGGAAACAAACTGAGGGTTGCTGGAGTGGGGGGTGGGGTGGGAGGGATGGGGTGACTGGGTGATAGACA
>NW_027906031.1:0-235 GCF_054177405.1 Leptonychotes weddellii | reverse complement strand
GACAGAGAGCACGTGTGGGGAGGAGAGGGAGAAGCAGACTCCCCGTTGAGCAGGGACCCCGATGTGGGACTCCATCCCAGGACCCTGGCATCATAACCTGAGCTAAAGGCAGACACTTAACCAAATGAGCCACACAGGCGCCCTAGCCCTGCTGTTTACGAAAAGCTTTAATGTGGCTTTTTGCTTAGCCAAAGTTCAGTTTCTCCAGGCTTGGTCAATGTTGGGAAGTCTGAGG
>NW_027906030.1:0-235 GCF_054177405.1 Leptonychotes weddellii | reverse complement strand
AAACTAGAGAAAGTAGACCAGACTAAATGTGAAGCAACCAGAAAGAAAAGACTAGGGTAGAGAGGAATGAAGAGACAGAGAAACCCAACTATATCGAAAGCTGGCTCTCTGAAAACATCCACCAAAATCTGATAGACCTTCAGCTAGACAGATCAAGAAAATAAAAAGCCTCAAATGACTAAAATCAGAAATGAAAGTGGGCAGGGGGTGCCTGGGCAGCTCAATCCATTGGCAT
>NW_027906029.1:0-235 GCF_054177405.1 Leptonychotes weddellii | reverse complement strand
CACATGACTGCACAGTGGTTCGGAGTTTATTGTGAAGCACAGCAAAAGGCTGGCACCAAGGTTTGCTGCCCTCAGCCAATGTCTCTGTTCCTATGCTAATGAAAAGGGCATCATGTTGGCCCCACCAGTTATTTTGCCCCTGGAGAGGCCACGCCACCACTCCCAAATGCACTCCAAGAAGGGGAACTGTTTCTCCCTGTGTGACCTAGGGGATCCTCAGACCAAGCTGCCCACT
>NW_027906028.1:0-235 GCF_054177405.1 Leptonychotes weddellii | reverse complement strand
CATTTCTTGACTGGATTATTTGTGTTTTGGGTGTTGAGTTTGAGAAGTTCTTTATAGATCTCGATGCCAGCCCTTTATCTGTAATGTCATTTGAAAATATCTTCTCCCATTCCATGGGTTGCCTCTTAGTTTTGTTGACTGTCTCCTTTGCTGTGCAGAAACTTTTTATCTTGATGAAGTCCCAAAAGTTCATTTTTGCTATTTGTATTTTTTAAAAGATTTTATTTATTTATTT
>NW_027906027.1:0-1475 GCF_054177405.1 Leptonychotes weddellii | reverse complement strand
CTTCCAGCTCTATTACAAAGCTGTCATCATCAAGAGAGTATGGTACTGGCACAAAAACAGACACATAGATCAATGGAACAGAATAGAGAGCCCAGAAATGGACCCTCAACTCTATGGTCAACTAATCTTCAACAAAGCAGGAAAGAATGTCCAGTGGAAACAAGACAGTCTCTTCAACAAATGGTGTTGGGAAAATTGGACAGCCACATGCAGAAGAATGAAACTGGACCATTTCCTTATACCATACACAAAAATAGACTCCAAATGGATGAAAGACCTAAATATAAGACAGGAGTCCATCAAAATCCTAAAGGAGAACACAGGCAGCAACCTCTACGACCTCAGCCGCAGCATCTTCTTCCTAGAAATATCGCCAAAGGCAAGGGAAGCAAGGGCAAAAATGAACTATTGGGACCTCATCAAGAAAGAAGCTTTTGCACAGCAAAAGAACAGTCAACAAAACCAAAGGACAACCGACAGAATGGGAGAAGATATTTGCAAATGACATATCAGATAAAGGGCTGGTATCCAAAATCTATAAAGAACTTATCAAACTCAACACCCAAAGAACAAATAATCCAATCAAGTAACGGGCAGAAAACATGTACAGACATTTTTCCAAAGAAGACATCCAAATGGCCAACAGACACATGAAAAAGTACTCAACATCACACGGCATCAGGGAAATCCAAATCAAAACCTCAATGAGATACCATCTCACACCAGTCAGAATGGCTAAAATTAACAAGTAAGGAAACGACAAATGTTGGCAAGGATGTGGAGAAAGGGGAACCCTCCTACACTGTTGGTGGGAATGCAAGCTGGTGCAGCCACTCTGGAGAACAGTATGGAGGTTCCTCAAAAAGTTGAAAATAGAGCTACCCTATGACCCAGCAATTGCAATACTGGGTATTTACCCCAAAGATACAAATGTAGGGATCTGAAGGGGTACGTGCACCCCAATGTTTATAGCAGCAATGTCCACAATAGCCAAACTATGGAAACAGCCAAGATGTCCGTCAACAGATGAATGGATAAAGAAGATGTGGTGTATATATATGCAATGGAATATTATGCAACCATCAAAAAAAAAAACCCCACAAAAAACAAAATCTTGCCATTTGCAATGACGGGGATGGAACCAGAGGGTATTATGCTAAGTGAAGTAAGTCAATCAGAGAAAGACATGTATCATATGATCTCACTGATATGAGGAATTCTTAATCTCAGGAAACAAACTTAGGGTTTCTGGAGTGGTGGGGGGTGGGAGGGATGGGGTGGCTGGGTGATAAGACATTGGGAAGGGTATGTGCTATGGTGAGCGCTGTGAATTGTCCAAGACTGTTGAATCACAGACCTGTACCTCTGTAACAAAAAATACATTATATGTTAAAAAAAAAAAAAAAAAGAAGATAATAGGAAGGGAAAAATGAAGGGGGGAAAATCGGAGGGGGAGACGAACCATGAGAGACTAT
>NW_027906026.1:0-235 GCF_054177405.1 Leptonychotes weddellii | reverse complement strand
CGCCCGCAGCGGGAACGCAGGTCCCGTCCGAGGCCGGGGCCGGGGGACGCCGAGGTCGCCGCGGTTATGGAGGCCCCCGCGGCCGGGAGCCGCGGGGCGGCGCGGGGCGCTCCCGGTGGGGAGCCGCTGACGGCCGGGGGCCGGGAGGTAACTACATTGTTAAACGGTTCTCAGAGATTTCTAGCTCAAGGATTTTTTTGATTTACTTTTTTTGCTTCTCCATTTCTCTAATCTA
>NW_027906025.1:0-235 GCF_054177405.1 Leptonychotes weddellii | reverse complement strand
ATCTAGAAGGCCTCCCTAATATATATTTTCTATAATTAAACATATAACATCTAGATTTTTCGTGAATCTTTACATTTTTATTTTTTCATTTTTTTTTAGTCTGAACATTGCTTGTCATCTTTTTTTTTAGTATGTTATGTTAATCACCATACATTACATCTTTAGTTTTTGATGTAGTGTTCCATGATTCATTGTTTGCATATAACACCCAGTGCTCCATGCAATACATGCCCTC
>NW_027906024.1:0-235 GCF_054177405.1 Leptonychotes weddellii | reverse complement strand
TCCCCCTTTTCCCCTCCCCCCTCACCACACACATGCTTTCTAACACACACACACACACACACACAGTAGAAATCATTCAATTGTGTAAAACATCATGTGGTATAAATGTTGTTGCTCTTCTGTAAAACTGGCAAACTTTTCTTTTTTTTAAAGATTTTATTTATTTATTTGAGACAGAGAGAATGAGAGAGAGAGAGAGCACATGAGAGGGGGGAGGGTCAGAGGGAGAAGCAGG
>NW_027906023.1:0-235 GCF_054177405.1 Leptonychotes weddellii | reverse complement strand
TGACTTATTTCGCTTAGCATAATACCCTCTAGTTCCATCCACGTTGTTGCAAATGGCAAGATTTCGGTTTTTTTGATGGCTGAATAATATTCCATTGTATATATATACCATATCCTCTTTATCCATTCATCTCTTGATGGACATCTTGGCCATTTCCATAGTTTGGCTATTGTGGACATTGCTGCTATAAACATCAGGGTGCACGTACCCTTTTGGATCCCTACATTTGTATCTT
>NW_027906022.1:0-235 GCF_054177405.1 Leptonychotes weddellii | reverse complement strand
GAGTTTACTTTAGACTGGAGGATCCAGAACTCAGATGTGAGAATCAGAGAGGCTCAAAATTAACAACCCACTTCTGTGACAAGTGATCTAAGAAGTCTCCCTCCATCTTTTTTTTTTTTTTTGAATTTTTTTTTTTATTCTTATGTTAATCCCCATACATTACATCATTAGTTCTAGATGAAGTGTTCCATGATTCATTGTTCGTGCACAACACCCAGTGCTCCATGCAGAACGT
>NW_027906021.1:0-235 GCF_054177405.1 Leptonychotes weddellii | reverse complement strand
AATGTCACATAAAGATGCAGGCAGAGGGGGCACCTGGGTGGCTCAGTCGTTGACTGTCTGCCTTTGGCTCAGGTCATGATCCCAGGGTCCTGGGATCGAGCCCCCCATCGGGCTCCCTGCTCAGCAGGAAGCTTGCTTCTCCCTCTCCCACTCACCCTGCTTGTGTTCCCTCTCTCTGTCAAATAAATAAATAAATAAAATCTTTAAAAAAAAAAAGATGCAGGCAGAGGTGGGG
>NW_027906020.1:0-235 GCF_054177405.1 Leptonychotes weddellii | reverse complement strand
TGTAGGAATTGTTCCAATAATCATTTGTATTAACATAAAGGCATTGTCAAAAATTTTTAAATTTCCCTTAAGAAGGGGCGCCAGGGTGGCTCAGTCGTTAAGCATCTGCCAGAGTCCTGGGATGGAGCCCCACATCAGGCTCCCTGCTCGGCAGGAAGCCTGTTTCTCCCTCTCCCACTCCCCCCTTGTGTTCCCCCCCCTCGCTGTCAAATAAAATCTTTAAGAAAAAACAAAT
>NW_027906019.1:0-235 GCF_054177405.1 Leptonychotes weddellii | reverse complement strand
ATTTTTGAAGCAACTGTTGTATTTCATAAGCATTCAGGATTATTTATATTGCCCCCTCCAAGTTCAATTTTAATGTTATTATGATTGATGATGTTCCTGGTTTCTCATTAAGAGGTTTTTCGGCTTTACTTGGAACAACTCATCCCAGACTGACTAGGCCATAAAATACGGTACTCATTTTCTTTAATTTGTCATTTATTTTTTTATTTTTTTATTTTTTTAAAGATTTTATTTA
>NW_027906018.1:0-235 GCF_054177405.1 Leptonychotes weddellii | reverse complement strand
TTGGGGTATGAGACTGAGGTTAAGAAGACCATCACTGTGGTTATGCACATGGGCTAAGAGAGGAGTGGTCAGCAGTAAAGAGAAGCCACCTTCCAATGCTCAAGCACCCAGTGCTCCGGTTGGTCGGTCGTCTCAATATTGCCCCCTTCCCAACCACACCTTTTTTGAAAGTGACTTTCCATTTGGGGACTTCTCTGTTGTGTGTGTGCCACGATTTCTTCACACGGGTTCCCAG
>NW_027906017.1:0-235 GCF_054177405.1 Leptonychotes weddellii | reverse complement strand
CCTCCTGGAAGGCAGAGACTGTGTCCTCCCGGGAATTCCTGCAAACGGGCCCCACGCAACATCACACGGGCTTGTCAGGGGTGGGGACTCACCCTGTCCCGTCACTCCTTCCTGGGCTGCCCACCCACAGGCAAACACCTAAACTCATGTGTCCGCATCTTGTCTCTTGCGCATATGGGGGATTCAGAGATCTTTATATCTAACAATTTCACCAGGGGTTCCATCATCCCGGAGC
>NW_027906016.1:0-1476 GCF_054177405.1 Leptonychotes weddellii | reverse complement strand
GGGGATTAAGGAGGGAACTAGTTGTGAGGATCACAGGGTGTGGTATGTATGTGTTCAATCACTAAATTGTACTCCTGAAGCTAAATTTACTCTATATGTTAGCTAATTATTATTTAAATAAAAAACTTGGAAAGGAAAGAAGATATTACTTTAGGTATTCAAGGTTTTTCATGGTTGCATACAAATTTTAGGGTTATTTTTTCTAGTTCTGTGAATAATGAATGCTATTGCTACTTTAATTGGTATTATATTGAATGCCTAGATTGCTATATGGTATGGACTTTTAACAATATTAATTCTTCCAATCCAAGAGTACTACATACTTATTTACATTTATTTGTGTCCTTTTCAATTTCTTTCATCAATGTATAATCTACTTTCTGTTTCTATAAAATTTGATTAGTCTAGTTATTTAATATCAGTTAATAATACAGTATTTCTTTCCCCTTTTTGTTCAGGCTTATTTTACTTGGCATAATGTTTTCAAGGTTTATTCATGTTGGGCCATGTACCAAAATTTCATCCCTTTTTATGAATGATGAATAATATTCCACTGTTGTTATGTACCATAGTTATTTTACCCATTAATGTGATGATGAACACTTGCGTTGTTTCCATCTTTTGGCTACTGTGAATAATGCTGCAGTGAACACTGGCCTAAAGTAACTCTTGAAGTCCCTGTTTTTAATTATTTGGGGTATGTACCTAGGAATGGGACTGCTTGGTCATACGGTAGTTATATTTACAGCTTTTTGAGGAACCACCAAACTTTTACACAATGGCTGTGCCTTTGTAAATATTGTAAAATTTTCCAGCAATGTCCAAGGATTCCAATTTCTCCATATTCTCACCAACACTTGTTATTTTCATTTTCTTTAAATATGGCCATCCTTAAAGTTGAGAAGTGGTATCACACTGTGGTTTTGGTTTTCATTTTCATTTTTTTTTTAAGATTTTATTTATTTGACAGAGAGAGAGAGAGCACAAGGAGGCAGAGAGGCAGGCAGAGGGAGAGGGAGAAGCAGAGCGGAGAGCCTGATGCGGGACTCGATCTCAGGACCCTGAGATCATGACCTGAGATGAAGGCAGCCGCTTAACCAGTTGAGCCATCCAGGCGCCCTGGTCTTCATTTTCTTAATGATTAATAATGTTGAGTATCTTTTCATGGAAAGTAAATATTTGCCATTTATATATCTTCTTTAGAAAAATATCTATTCAAATATTTTACACATTTTCAAGTTGGATTGTTTGATTTGCTTTTGATTTTTTAAAGTTCTGCGTGTGTTCTTTTTTTTTTAAGATTTTATTTATTTGACAGAGAGAGACACAGGGAGAGAGGGAACACAAGCAAGGGGAGTGGGAGAGGGAGAAGCAGGCTTCCCATGGAGAAGGGAGCCCGACATGGGGCTCGATCCCAGGACCCTGGGATCATGACCTGAGCCGAAGGCAGATGCTTAATGACTGAACCACCCAGGC
>NW_027906015.1:0-235 GCF_054177405.1 Leptonychotes weddellii | reverse complement strand
CACTGAGCAAGAGTTCAGGTGGCAAGGGACACCTGTTAGGGGAAGAAAGCCAGCTGGAAAATGCCTTGAATCTCCTGGTGACTCTGGCCTAGATCGTGGTAGGGGAACAACCGGGAGGGGGCAGATGGCAGGGAGAGTCTCAGCGCTCCACTAGGGTGAAGGGAGATCACCCGGTCAAAGCCAGTTGACTCTGAAAGCATTGAAGTCCAGGCCAACACAAAGTGCAGCCGGATCA
>NW_027906014.1:0-235 GCF_054177405.1 Leptonychotes weddellii | reverse complement strand
TTTTTTTTTAAAGATTTTATTTATTTATTTGACAGAGAGAGACACAGCGAGAGAGGGAACACAAGCAGGGGGAGTGGGAGAGGGAGAAGCAGGCTTCCCGCGGAGCAGGGAGCCCGATGCGGGGCTCGATCCCAGGACCCTGGGATCATGACCTGAGCCGAAGGCAGACGCTTAACGACTGAGCCACCCAGGCGCCCCCCTCCAGATAATTCTTAAGCACATTTGAGTTTGAGAA
>NW_027906013.1:0-235 GCF_054177405.1 Leptonychotes weddellii | reverse complement strand
CGGATGCATGGATGAATCTCACAAACTCAACATTAAGTGAAGGAAGCCAGTTGAAATATAGTATTTACTACATGGTTCCATTTAGATAATTTCAAAAACAAGACAAAACTAAACTTTTTAGGGACCCATGCTTTGGTGGTATAATTAAAGAAAAGCAGTGATACCATCACAACCAAATTCAGAAAGTTTGTTCCTTTGGGGAGGATAATTGGATGCAGCAGGCGTGGGGTTTCTG
>NW_027906012.1:0-235 GCF_054177405.1 Leptonychotes weddellii | reverse complement strand
TCCCATTCTAAAGCTCAGCATTTTTGCCCCTCCCCAACTATGTTTTGGTTTTGATATTGTATTTACTACATCTTTTTATCTTGTGTATCCCTTAACTAATTATTGTAATCATAGTTATTATTACTGGTTTTTTTTCTTTTAACCCTTACACTAGCTTTTTAAATAATCCACGACCTTTACTATATATTTACTTTTCCAAGGAGATTTCTTCTCTCACATGTGTTCTCATTACTAA
>NW_027906011.1:0-235 GCF_054177405.1 Leptonychotes weddellii | reverse complement strand
TTGATAATTTGCTTTGGGCCAAAGAAAAAATTAATCCTAGTGGCATCTGGGTGGCTCAGTCTGTTAAGTGACTGACTCTTGATTTCAGCTCAGGTCATGATCCTGGGATCAAGCCCTGCATCAGGCTCCGCACTCAGCTGGGATTCTGCTTGAGGGCTCTCGCTCTCTCTCACTCTCCCTCTGTCCCCTGCCCCTGCTCATGTTCCCTCTCTCTCTCTCAAATAAATCAGTCTGT
>NW_027906010.1:0-235 GCF_054177405.1 Leptonychotes weddellii | reverse complement strand
TTGGGGTATGAGACTGAGGTTAAGAAGACCATCACTGTGGTTATGCACATGGGCTAAGAGAGGAGTGGTCAGCAGTAAAGAGAAGCCACCTTCCAATGCTCAAGCACCCAGTGCTCCGGTTGGTCGGTCGTCTCAATATTGCCCCCTTCCCAACCACACCTTTTTTGAAAGTGACTTTCCATTTGGGGACTTCTCTGTTCTGTGTGTGCCACGATTTCTTCACACGGGTTCCCAG
>NW_027906009.1:0-235 GCF_054177405.1 Leptonychotes weddellii | reverse complement strand
GATTGCATTTTTTCCTTCCAAATTCATGATGTTGAGAGTTAACACTGCTTTAGCAGGAATGCTACTGTAGGACATACACAAACGGGAATATGACAACGATGCAGGCTTCACCAAGAGTTTTCAAGAAAGGACTGGCAAGATAGGTGGGAAGCACAGTCTTGCTCTAACTGGGAAATCCAATGTATGGGAAGGCAGAAAGGTATCAAGGTTTAATAATCCTAACTGGGAAACCCAA
>NW_027906008.1:0-235 GCF_054177405.1 Leptonychotes weddellii | reverse complement strand
GGGCTGGGTGGCAGGTTCTGAGAGCCACAGCCATGGGTCCAGGGTAAACAGGGTGCCTTCTTGAGGCACTATGTGGAGTAGGAGAGATCTGTGGTTGGTTTTTATGCACCACCTTTGTCACAGAACAAAGGCAGACCTGATGCATTTATTTATTTATTTTTTTAAGAGTTTATTTATTTGCGAGAGAGAGAATGAGAGACAGAGAACATGAGAGGGAGGAGGGTCAGAGGCAGAA
>NW_027906007.1:0-235 GCF_054177405.1 Leptonychotes weddellii | reverse complement strand
CGATGACGACGGGTGGTCAGGCAGCCTGGGCAAGTGCCCGTTCCGGGAGCCTCTGCACCGAGGCGCCTTTTCTACAATGTCAGCTCACCTCCGTAGCTCGGAGCCGGGGTGCACGTCGTGGCCGCCCACGGCCGGGGGCAAACGCGGCCGCCGCTGTCGGGGCTGCAGGCGGCAGGGGCCGCGCCCCACGGTCACCCAGCGGGTGGAGACCCGAGGCCAAGGGGTCTGCGAGTGG
>NW_027906006.1:0-1476 GCF_054177405.1 Leptonychotes weddellii | reverse complement strand
TGCTCAGTTTCAGCACTGTTGCAGGATGTTAGTAATCACTTTAACATCTCTATGCCTTAATTTTCACATGGGTGAAATAATAAAGTTGGCTTAGATCTTTGTTTCCCCAAATGTTTTTCATAAGAAGTAGCATATGAACAACAAACTATGAACAACAAGGTTCAGAAAATGATGCAAACTCCAATCCCTCTCAGAGACAAGCCATCACATTACTATCCTAGAGGCTCCAAAAAGTCCTACAGGACGGAAGCCTAACTTTAATTCACCTGATTTATCCCAGAAACAACTGACCATGGGATCTTTTATTTCCAAGTGAAAGCCATTTATAATGGTACCTCAGCAGTAACAATCCCTGGACTCACTTTGGGAAACCTCAAACATGATACTCTCCATGATGTCTCTATAGCTTAAATATTCAATGAATTCCTGACAGCCAGATATTTACATGGACTAGAAGAAATACGATGAAGATGCAGTGTAAGACTTCCTAAATTTATGACTCAGAATTCACAAATCCTGGTTTTGATTTTTCCCCCAATCTCTCTGCCATAATCTATCACAGGATAAAACTGAGGTGGCATAACATATAACCTAATCAATCCCCTAAGACTCCCATATAAAGCCACGTGCACACACAAGAATCAACAGAATTTGTCCTATTTACCTTTCAAGAATATTACAAAATTTGAAACATAAAACAATATATGGAAAATTTGGAAGAAAGTTAATAGCTTCTCATTCTAGAAAAGGAAAAATGGACTGAAGAGCTAAGTTTAAAGGCTATAAAAAGCATGGAAAGTGTAGATGAAGCAAACTTAATTTGGTTCACTGGTTACAAAATACTAGGTATTTGAGGTCCACTTCATATCTCAGAAGAATTCCATGATAGATGAAAATAAGCCATCAATGAAAATAATTTTATGGAGCTTGTTATCTTCAAGACCATCTACTGCAGTAACTAAAGAAATACAGGGTAAAAGGGGATCTGGAGGCATCCACGGACTAAAGGATCCCTTACTTTTGGAAGCTGATACAGGAAGTATCACAGTTGATAAGGACCATCTAGATGATCTAGAATTTTCCATAATATCCCTCACTCAGTCCCAAATGGTTGTCAACTGGACAACTGAGTTTTCCTGTATTATATCTTTTGGCTCTCTTGTGAGAGAGGTAAAGCAGTTCTGGTCCAACTCGACATGTTCTTATATATTCTTTGGGTGTCACAAAGAGTTCTATTGACACAAGGCATCAGAATGATTAGTGGATGTAGCCCTGCATTGTCACACCTCATGAGGAGAGCTATTACACTTACACTGATAAAGCACACACAACATAGAAGGAAAATCACCATTTGTGCAGAGTTTTAGTAAGTTTAAGAAGTGTTTGAAACAAAGCAGGCCCAGGAATACCTGGGTGGCTCAGTCGTTAAGCATCTGCCTTCGGCTCAGCTCATGATCCCAGGGTCCTGGGATGGAG
>NW_027906005.1:0-235 GCF_054177405.1 Leptonychotes weddellii | reverse complement strand
GTGTGTGGGTTTCCTTTCTAAAAACTCTCATAAGTCGGGCGCCTGGGTGGCTCAGTTGGTTAAGCGACTGCTTTCGGCTCAGGTCATGATCCTGGAGTCCCTGGATCGAGTCCCGCATCGGGCTCCCTGCTCGGCAGGGAGCCTGCTTCTCCCTCTGACCCTCCCCCCTCTCATGTGCTCTCTCTCTCTCTCATTCTCTCTGTCTCAAATAAATAAATAAAATCTTTAAAAAAAA
>NW_027906004.1:0-235 GCF_054177405.1 Leptonychotes weddellii | reverse complement strand
TAAATAAGTCTTAAAAAAAAAATCCCTGACTCTTCCCCTTAGGGTAGGCAGGGTTTTAAGAAATATTTTGTCAAAAATTAACAGAGCTGCCATGACATTGCTGATGGGACACCAATCTTGAATATATTTTCAGAAATAGAGATGTGGTTTGAGTTGATCACATATTCTGTTGTCAAAGGCATGGATGGATTTGCAAGAAGCCCTGAGAACCTGTCTTCATTGACAAAGTGGAAAG
>NW_027906003.1:0-235 GCF_054177405.1 Leptonychotes weddellii | reverse complement strand
TGTTTTGGCTCATTCCTGCCTGGGTTTTCACTTCTTATCTGTTCTAGCTCCACCCGATTTTCTCCAGATCCTGAGTTGCCATGGAAGCTACCATTACAGTATTAATCTTCGTGGGCAGTGGTCTTCAAACCAACATGTGGGCATTTATTTAAGCATCATACACATATTCCACTGGATTGCATATTACATATGTTTTGTAGCTGAAGTAAAAGCTAAGAAAATATTTTAAAAGGAT
>NW_027906002.1:0-235 GCF_054177405.1 Leptonychotes weddellii | reverse complement strand
TTGTGGACATTGCTGCTATAAACATCGGGGTGCACATACCCCTTCGGATCCCTACTTTTGTATCTTTGGGGTAAATACCCAGTAGTGCAATTGCTGGATCGTATGGTAGCTCTATTTTCAACTTTTTGGATGGTAGAGCTTTCATTAACATTGTCCACTTGGTTAAAAGATGAGTGGGTGTTTTGGTAAGTGTATATAGGGGCAAACAATCTTTGTCCTCAGATTCTGATGCAGA
>NW_027906001.1:0-235 GCF_054177405.1 Leptonychotes weddellii | reverse complement strand
CTGCCCACATGTCGTGCCTCGTCTCACAGTCCTCCTGCCTTGCTCTTTTCTCTCCAACAAAGCAAACTGCATGCAGTTTCCAGAATTCCACTTTGCCCTTGGTCTTTAAGTTTGCTGGCCCTGCTGCTTGTCATGCTCTCCCTAGCACCTCCTCTCCTAGCCAGTTTGGGCTCTTCTAAGTCTCGGTGGGGACCTCCTCTGCCACAAGCCTTCCCTGTGTCCCCCCTTTCCTAGG
>NW_027906000.1:0-235 GCF_054177405.1 Leptonychotes weddellii | reverse complement strand
GCTGAGCTGGTGCTACTGGCCCCGTAAGTGCCGGCGCCATATTCCTGGGCTGTATAGCCACTGGTGCCATAAGCAGCTGCCCCATAGGTGCCTTGACCGTAGGTGTATTGGCCTGCTTGTGCTCCAAAGGCAGAATTTGGACTTCCATAGCCACTGCCGTTAGCATAACCGGCTCTATCGGTTTCACTACGATCCCGATAGCTCGCAGAGTCTCTCCGGCCACCATCCTTGACTC
>NW_027905999.1:0-235 GCF_054177405.1 Leptonychotes weddellii | reverse complement strand
TTTGTGTCCAGGCACCCACAGTGGTGGGGCGGGCACGTGGCCGAGGTGAAGCTCATCAGAGCTGCCATTAATGACTGGGCCGGGGCTGGACAAAAGATCCAAGCAGGGTCAATGAGGGCTTCCCTGGATTCCTATAACGATATCAGAAAAAAGAAGTGCCTCTTTCTTCCTAGGTTGGAAGGATATCAATTTGGATGTGAGCAGCCATCTTCCCCACCATCTGGAAAGAGCATGC
>NW_027905998.1:0-235 GCF_054177405.1 Leptonychotes weddellii | reverse complement strand
AAAAAAAAAAAAAAGATTCTCTTATTTCTTCATGGTTCTCCATAATAGTGATATCATTTCTTTTTATAAGTCAACACACAAATCTGCAAGAGGGGTTAAATAAGTATTGTTAAGAAATATAGCATTAGTGGGGCACTTGGGTGGCACAGTCAGTTAAGCTTCTGACTCTTAGTTCAGCTCCGGGTCATGAGCTCGGGGCTCCCTGCTCAGTGGGGAGTCTGCTTGGGATTCTGTC
>NW_027905997.1:0-235 GCF_054177405.1 Leptonychotes weddellii | reverse complement strand
TTGGCTCCAATCACTTGCATGTTCCCTACAGTCTTTAGAACTGCCTCTTAGGGCTGATCTGGACTGAGTCAGAAAACCCCACAGTGAATCTGAATATTAGCTAGTCTCTGTAGTTTGTGATATGCTTGGCTGCTTTTTGACAGGTTGCTAGAAACATTTTTGCTTGGTTTTGTCATAATAATGTACCATGGATTCTCACAGGTATAAAGTTAGATTATTAATATACAGATATTCT
>NW_027905996.1:0-1476 GCF_054177405.1 Leptonychotes weddellii | reverse complement strand
CTAATGCAGGAAAAAGGACCAATATATTTTATAATGTTTTCCTTATACCCACTTCTCCTAAAGTGATTGTTCAAACAACCATGCACAGAAAAAAGTTCTTAAACATCAGAAAAATAAAATAGAGAGCTAACCAGATTTCACCATTTCTCAAGTATTCTGGATATCTGACATTTTGCTGCAATAGAGAAATAAGAGATTGATCTGGTGGTCTCCTAAAGGCACAATCATACATCTTTCAAAGCAATGAAGGAAAAAAAACTTTCCATCCATCATTCTCATAATGACAAGAACAAAATTCTCTACATTTTGTAAATCCAAATTAATTCCTGTCTGTAAGATTTCATTTGAAACAAGAAAACTTTATGGAGTAATTTTCTCAAGGCTCTTTCGACTAGATAGGCTTTTTAACACATTTAACGAGGCCGCCATTTGGCACAACTGAGTCAAATACATTAAAATGGCCTTTCTCCCTTTTTTAATTACCAAGAAATAGTTAGAACACATTAACTCCAGGAAATCTTAGGAGACTTTCATTTTAAGGATATTTATATATGTATTTTATTGAGTACTGAGAGAATCATTAAGTATATAATGAAGGATTCCCTATGGAGATCAAAGCTAATATTAGTGGATCAAATTAGTGTCAAAGTATCCTCCCTTTCCCAAAATTCGATGTATATCAGGAAGTCCACAAAAAGCATATATGCTCATCTTCATTTTCAAATTTTAAAAACCAGCTATCATGATTAAGCAGAGGTTCTATGTATTGATTTAAAGTAAATTAGTATGGCTATTACAGTTCTAAAAGAGAAACCAGAATTTGACACTTGGACCATTCATTCATGTAAATTCTTAGACAATGGATAGTTGCTTTAGTTAAGAATGATTGATGGCATAGCATGGAGGACATTAGGAGAAGGAAGGGAAAAATGAAGGGGGCGAAATCGGAGGGGGAGACGAACCATGAGAGACTATGGACTCTGAGAAACAAACTGAGGGTTTTAGAGGGGAGGGGGTGGGGGGATGGGTTAGCCTGGTGATGGGTATTAAAGAGGGCACATACTGCATGGAGCACTGGGTGTTATGCACAAACAATGAATCATGGAACACTACATCAAAAACTAATGATGTAATGTATGGTAATTAACATAACATGATAAAATAAAAAAAAATAATGATGTATGGTGACTAACATAACATAATTAAATTAAATTAAATTAAATTTAAAAAAACAAATAAACATGAAATTTGACAAATAGAAAAAAAAAGAATGATTGATGGCCTTTTTTGAAATCAATTTGGTAAATATATGCCTCGATTATCTGTAGTTTGTCTGCCAGATGGTGTCTGGGTGTCTCCCCATCCTTACCCTCCCTTCTACCCCAACTCTTACCCCTCATGCCTTACTAGTTTCTTTGCCAAGGAATGGAGTGACAATGATGATGTCACACATTTCTCAATATTAAAAGGAGTTGA
>NW_027905995.1:0-235 GCF_054177405.1 Leptonychotes weddellii | reverse complement strand
CATTTGTGGAATAAATGAAATACATGTCCATCATTCATGCACACTCCATGTGAGGAGAGTTGAGATTTGCAAGGGGACTATAGGTCAAGCCTAGTCCCTCCTGTATTTGCTTCCTTTGACAACACAAAAGCCCAGGTTCTTGGGTCTTCCCTCATCAGAGGCAGGTGAGCAGGCCTGGGGCATGTCTAGTCCTGCCCCACACAACAGATCAGAGAATTTCTTCTCCAACCCCAAG
>NW_027905994.1:0-235 GCF_054177405.1 Leptonychotes weddellii | reverse complement strand
CTTTTTTTTTTTTTTTTCAAAGAGAAGGTTTTAACGTTAATTCGTCAGTCTTTCCTTTATGGTTTATGCTTTTTAATCTCTTGTTTAAGAAATTCTTCCCAGCCGTGAGTTCACAAAGAAAGTGTACATTTTCTTCTAAAGATAAATTTTCACATTTAGGTCCCCTATCCACTTGCAATTTTTAAAATTATATGTGGCATAAAAGCAAAGGTGTAATTTTTACTTTTATTTTTGC
>NW_027905993.1:0-235 GCF_054177405.1 Leptonychotes weddellii | reverse complement strand
ATGACCAGAGTCTGCCTGACTTCAGCCACATCCAGATGAAGGTCATGGGCTACCGTGAGGACCCTCGCCCGCTGCTGGCCCCCCAGCTGGGACAGCTGCAGCTGGGAGCCAGTGATGGAGGAGAAGGTGGCCCCCATGATGCTCAGGGCTGGATGGAGGCTGCAGTGGTCATCCACAGGGCCTCAGATGAGGACGAGGGAGAAAGCAACCTGACTCCGAGCAGGCCTGGGTGAGT
>NW_027905992.1:0-235 GCF_054177405.1 Leptonychotes weddellii | reverse complement strand
TCTTCCCCTCCCGCTACCTTCTTCTTCTTCTTCTTTTTTTTTCTTAACATATATTGCATTATTTGTTTCAAGGTTTATATTCTTTAAACATTTTTTTTTAGTAAATCTCTATAATCATCTTAAACATACTTATTTCATAGTCTCAAGTTGCCACTCTTGAGGCCTTGGATTTTCCAGTTGGTTGTACTCACTGACTCCCTGCCTCCATTCCTTGTTGGTTTATTTTTTATTATGA
>NW_027905991.1:0-235 GCF_054177405.1 Leptonychotes weddellii | reverse complement strand
AACAATTTTTTACTATCACATTGGAAAATATCAATTACCAATATATAATTCTGATAATAGTATTGTCACAGAGTTTCATGTTTGTACAAGTATTAAGACGCATTGTGGAGGGTATTATGCTGAGCGAAATAAGTCAATCAGAGAAAGACATGTATCATATGATCTCACTGATATGAGGAATTCTTTTTTTTTTTTTTTTTTAAAGATTTTATTTATTTATTTGAGAGAGAGAGAA
>NW_027905990.1:0-235 GCF_054177405.1 Leptonychotes weddellii | reverse complement strand
GAAATCATCCATTGTGAAACAGAAGTTCTGATAAACATGTAATAGTATAGAGATTAACAGTGAGGCTCTGTGACATGGAAATGGCAAAGAAGGGAACTCCAGGAGACTCCAGCAGGAGATGAACTACCAAAAACTGTCAGAATGAACTTTATAAGAACCCTGGAAATTAATCACAGGATTCCAGCAACAAGGCACACTCTTAATCAAGAAAAAGGTAGCTGTTTTAACTTGCCCT
>NW_027905989.1:0-235 GCF_054177405.1 Leptonychotes weddellii | reverse complement strand
CTCAGCACTATTGCCCATGGAACACAGGTCTGCTATGCTAATATCACTAACAGCAAACAAATTTAGGCATTTTTATAAATAGCAGTGTCTTTTCTATGGTCTATAGTAGACTATGATGTGATGTCTCACCTTTTTTAAACTCATGTGCCTTTTTGATAAGCCTTGAAATTGCATACCATGCATGAACACTGTGGCATTTCGCAACACATTATGCACTTTGACTAAAGCCAACCAA
>NW_027905988.1:0-235 GCF_054177405.1 Leptonychotes weddellii | reverse complement strand
TGCTGATTACCTGTCTGCATTGGTTGCTCTAACATACTCTCATTACTTGTTTGTGCTTTTGCTTCTTCAGCCACTTTTTTTTCCTCTAATACATCTGTCATAACGGTACCTTCTAAATAGCTTAAAAATGATTGTTGGTTTTGACTAACCTAATGCTAATAAGTTGCTTATCGAGCTTTGCTTTTATCTCTGCCAACAATACGGGCAATGATATTAAGACCTAATACTGAGAAAG
>NW_027905987.1:0-235 GCF_054177405.1 Leptonychotes weddellii | reverse complement strand
GGGAACACTTATATCTTAGGAGGGAAACTGGAGAGAGTACAACATTTAAACTGAAGGAGTAAGTTTTGAGTGGTAGGTTTTTGTGCACCAGTCTGAAAGAGATTTGAAGGTTGCTAGGTCTTTCTCTGCCTTTCTCTGACCCTTAAATCATTCCCCTCTTCTGTTTCTCCTCTTATCTTTCAAGCCAGTCCAGTTTGACGTCTTATATTAAGCCCTTTGCTCTTCCCTTAAGTAT
>NW_027905986.1:0-235 GCF_054177405.1 Leptonychotes weddellii | reverse complement strand
GAAGCTACAATATCTGTTCAATCTTAAATCATCTTGCAAAGCCCCTGTGTAGCATTGGACTCTGCCCAAATCTGTACATGCTTCGGCTTCCCCCAAAATGCTCTGCACACAGCAGGTGATCAATAAATAATTGCTGGTTGTCCCAGCTGCTGGTGCACTGCCAAACCCTCCACTAGGGGGCAGGACAGGGGTTTACCCAACAGGAGGGAGTGGTTAGCCCATACAAGAAACAACA
>NW_027905985.1:0-1476 GCF_054177405.1 Leptonychotes weddellii | reverse complement strand
ACATTGAAAGTCAAGGTAGAGGTGATTTGGGGGCAGGAGTGGAAATTGGCTGAGAGATGCCATAAAGGTTCTGATGGTGATTTGTTTCTTGTTCGGACTGTTGATTACATGAGGGTGTTCACTTTGTGATAATTCATTCTTGAGCTCTGCACTTAAGATCTGTACCCTTTGTACTTTAAAAAAGTTTCAGAAGTCAGCTATCATCATCATCATCATCAACAACATTCATCATCAACATGATTTGTACCTCTGTATTTATTTGCAGAACTGTTTACTTGACTAGAGGCTCCATGAGGGAAAGAACCAAATCTATTCACTGTGTATCTAATACCTAGTATAGTACCTGAAACAGAATATAACATAAGCCTTCCATGTCACTCTTCTATTCAAAGCCATCAGTGACTTCCCATTTCATTCAGACTAAACATCAAAGACCTCACAACAGCCCACAAGTCCTTAGCAGATCTAAATACCCACTATCTCTCTGAGTTCATCCTTACTGCTTCTGTCACACTCAGGACTTGCCAGGCACATTGGAACTAGGTAGAGTTGGTAGTTTTGCAACATTGTGGAGGTACTAAATGTCAGTGAAGTATTCCCTTCTAAGTGGTTAATTTTATGTAAATTTCACCTCAACTAAAAAAAAAGTGGGTGCTCTAAAACTAGACTGAGTTCAAATTCTGGCTCTGTCACTTCGTTGTGTAATTTCTGACATGTCGCTCCACATTTCTGTATTTCCATTTCCTCACCAGTAACATCTGCAGAAGAGGAGTACTTACCTTCCAAGGTTGCTCTCAGTATTAAGTATGTTACTACTACAAACAGAGCCTAGCATATAGAATAAGCACAAACTGAATAGAAACCATAAATATTATTTTAAGAAAAAGCTTATTTCTTTATAACCAAGAGGGAACAGAGATGAGTTTTGAGCCCTTCCTTTCTAAAAATAGTTTTCAGAACTGGAAGGAGAAATGGATAACATTAGTCCCCATTGACTTTTAGGCATTAGCCTAACTACTTCCAGTTACAGTTGAGGTCTAAAGAAGTTATGTGACTTGACTAAGAGCAAGTGAGCCATGGTTGGCAATCAGGGCGAGGGTTGTAAGGTTATACTCCAGTTTTGCTTGACACAAAGTACTACATTAATGTCCTGGGGATAACATTAAGATAAACTGATATGTGTAGGAGATTTGAATAAAACCAAAAGAGAAATTTGGCTTATTATTTGGTTCAATCTTACAAATATGCACTTATGAATTGCAGGTTGTATGGCTTATGAGATATCACTCACTCATTCATTCATTCAATGAGCATTTATCAAGTTGCCGCTAAGTGCTAGGCAAGTGCTAAGTGCTGTGGTTTTAAGTAAAAAGAGTAGTCTGCCCACATGAAAAAGTGCTCAATATTGCTCGGCATCAGGGAAATCCAAATCAAAACCTCAATGAGATACCACCTCACACCAGTCAGAATGGCTAA
>NW_027905984.1:0-235 GCF_054177405.1 Leptonychotes weddellii | reverse complement strand
GGAAACACATAGTCTTAAACAGGCAGCGGGTTTGTTTTTTTTTTTTTTTTTTAAAGATTTTATTTATTTATTTGACAGAGAAAGACACAGCGAGAGAGGGAACACAAATGGGGAGTGGGAGAGGGAGAAGCAGACTCCCTGCCGAGCAGGGAGCCCGATGCGGGACTCGATCCAGGGACTCCAGGATCATGACCTGAGCCGAAGGCAGTCGCTTAACCAACTGAGCCACCCAGGC
>NW_027905983.1:0-235 GCF_054177405.1 Leptonychotes weddellii | reverse complement strand
TAGAGTTGCTTTGAGGAGGCAGGTCTGACTAGGTATGCTCCCATGTGAACAAAGGCAGTGCCAAGGAGCAAGGTGGTGTCTGAGTTTCTGTCTTTTTTTTTAATTTATTATGTTATGTTAATCACCATACATTACATCATTAGTTTTTGATGTAGTGTTCCATGATTCATTGTTTGGGTATAACACCCAGTGCTCCATGTAGAACGTGCCCTCTTTAATACCCATCACCAGGCTC
>NW_027905982.1:0-235 GCF_054177405.1 Leptonychotes weddellii | reverse complement strand
TAATCCAATTTAAAAATGGGCAAAAGAAATGAATAGACATTTTTCCAAATCAACAGCACAAGAAACAATAGGTGTTGACAAGGATGTGGAGAAAAAGGAACCCTTCTTGTACTGTTCTGGGAATGCAAACTGGTGCAGCCACTCTGGAAAACATTATGGAGGTCTCTTGAAAAGTTAAAAATAGAACTACTGGGGGGGCGGAGCAAGATGGCGGAGAAGTAGGAGACCTGGATTT
>NW_027905981.1:0-235 GCF_054177405.1 Leptonychotes weddellii | reverse complement strand
TCTCTGTTAAATATTGTGTTGATTAGACTATATTTCAGTTGCTTTAGTTACTTTCGCTGAAGTCACTATCAGATTTAAATGAAATTTTACCTAGAATATCTTGGCTATTTTTTTATAGAATTTTTTTTTTTTATTCTTAAGTTAATCCCCATACATTACATCATTAGTTTTAGATGAAGTGTTCCATGATTCATTGTTTGTGCATAACACCCAGTGCTCCATGCAGAATGTGCCC
>NW_027905980.1:0-235 GCF_054177405.1 Leptonychotes weddellii | reverse complement strand
CCTATGGTCCTTCTAGCGGGACTTAGAATCAAATTAACACGAGACATTAGCAGGAGAAAATCAAATTTAATAGGCACATGTATGGGAAGTCCACACAGAAGGAGATTCCAAAGAAAATGGGGCAACATGAAGTTTATATGAGCTAAGTAGAGGGGAGGAGCATGAGGACACAAAGGGGAGAAAGCTCATTAGCAAGAAGGTGAAAGGAGATGTTTGGAAAAATAAGGTTGTTCTA
>NW_027905979.1:0-235 GCF_054177405.1 Leptonychotes weddellii | reverse complement strand
CTATAGATTTTGGAATATAAAACAGTCAGCGTTCTCGGCACACCTGGGTGGCTCAGTCACTTAAGCGACCGACTCTTGGTTTCAGCTGAGGTCATGATCTCGTGGTTGTGGGATCCAGCCCCACGTGGGATTCTGCTGCGCTCTGCATGGAGTCTGCTTCAGATTCTCTCCCTCCCCCTCCTGCTCTCTCTCTCTCTCTCTCCGTCTCGAATGAATAAATAAGTAAATCTTAAAA
>NW_027905978.1:0-235 GCF_054177405.1 Leptonychotes weddellii | reverse complement strand
AGGTAGTGTTTGTTAAGTCAGAGAATGAGCCACTGGTTGTCACAAGGCACCTAGAGTGTATTTGTTCTTACCGTGTGGTTGGCAGTCTGGTCAAGTTAGGTAGAGCAGGGAAAGCCATTTCAGTGTCAGAAATGACAGCCAACCAAAGTCTGGCACAATGTTTTGCCAAAACCACTTTCTCAACAAAAGGAAAAAAAAACATATTTCTCTTCTTATTCATGCTCTTGGCCTCTTC
>NW_027905977.1:0-235 GCF_054177405.1 Leptonychotes weddellii | reverse complement strand
TGACCCCCGCCGTGTGCATGCTAGATCGGAGTCTGTGGAGAAGGAAAACCCACAGGGAGGGGATATTATTGCAGCCAGGAGCAAATGCACTGGGATGGAGTGTGGTGGGTATCTCATGGTGGGAGCAGGTCGTGGGCACGCACAGGCGGATGGAGGGCGACCTGGCGGTGGTGTCGGCCCGAGTGCAGAGTCATGCCATTGCTATGGGCTTCTGGTCCCAGACACAAGCAAGACC
>NW_027905976.1:0-235 GCF_054177405.1 Leptonychotes weddellii | reverse complement strand
AGCATCTGGAAAGCTGCAATTCTAGCTGACTTCTTTTTTTTTTTTTTTTTTTAAGATTTTATTTATTTATTTGAGAGAGAGAGAATGAGAGAGAACACATGAGAGGGGATAGGGTCAGAGGGCAAAGCAGACTCCCTGCCGAGCAGGGAGCCCGATGCGGGACTCGATCCAGGGACTCCAGGATCATGACCTGAGCCGAAGGCAGTCGCTTAACCAACTGAGCCACCCAGGCGCC
>NW_027905975.1:0-235 GCF_054177405.1 Leptonychotes weddellii | reverse complement strand
GAAGCTACAATATCTGTTCAATCTTAAATCATCTTGCAAAGCCCCTGTGTAGCATTGGACTCTGCCCAAATCTGTACATGCTTCGGCTTCCCCCAAAATGCTCTGCACACAGCAGGTGATCAATAAATAATTGCTGGTTGTCCCAGCTGCTGGTGCACTGCCAAACCCTCCACTAGGGGGCAGGACAGGGGTTTACCCATCAGGAGGGAGTGGTTAGCCCATACAAGAAACAACA
>NW_027905974.1:0-1476 GCF_054177405.1 Leptonychotes weddellii | reverse complement strand
TGCTCAGTTTCAGCACTGTTGCAGGATGTTAGTAATCACTTTAACATCTCTATGCCTTAATTTTCACATGGGTGAAATAATAAAGTTGGCTTAGATCTTTGTTTCCCCAAATGTTTTTCATAAGAAGTAGCATATGAACAACAAACTATGAACAACAAGGTTCAGAAAATGATGCAAACTCCAATCCCTCTCAGAGACATGCCATCACATTACTATCCTAGAGGCTCCAAAAAGTCCTACAGGACGGAAGCCTAACTTTAATTCACCTGATTTATCCCAGAAACAACTGACCATGGGATCTTTTATTTCCAAGTGAAAGCCATTTATAATGGTACCTCAGCAGTAACAATCCCTGGACTCACTTTGGGAAACCTCAAACATGATACTCTCCATGATGTCTCTATAGCTTAAATATTCAATGAATTCCTGACAGCCAGATATTTACATGGACTAGAAGAAATACGATGAAGATGCAGTGTAAGACTTCCTAAATTTATGACTCAGAATTCACAAATCCTGGTTTTGATTTTTCCCCCAATCTCTCTGCCATAATCTATCACAGGATAAAACTGAGGTGGCATAACATATAACCTAATCAATCCCCTAAGACTCCCATATAAAGCCACGTGCACACACAAGAATCAATAGAATTTGTCCTATTTACCTTTCAAGAATATTACAAAATTTGAAACATAAAACAATATATGGAAAATTTGGAAGAAAGTTAATAGCTTCTCATTCTAGAAAAGGAAAAATGGACTGAAGAGCTAAGTTTAAAGGCTATAAAAAGCATGGAAAGTGTAGATGAAGCAAACTTAATTTGGTTCACTGGTTACAAAATACTAGGTATTTGAGGTCCACTTCATATCTCAGAAGAATTCCATGATAGATGAAAATAAGCCATCAATGAAAATAATTTTATGGAGCTTGTTATCTTCAAGACCATCTACTGCAGTAACTAAAGAAATACAGGGTAAAAGGGGGTCTGGAGGCATCCACGGACTAAAGGATCCCTTACTTTTGGAAGCTGATACAGGAAGTATCACAGTTGATAAGGACCATCTAGATGATCTAGAATTTTCCATAATATCCCTCACTCAGTCCCAAATGGTTGTCAACTGGACAACTGAGTTTTCCTGTATTATATCTTTTGGCTCTCTTGTGAGAGAGGTAAAGCAGTTCTGGTCCAACTCGACATGTTCTTATATATTCTTTGGGTGTCACAAAGAGTTCTATTGACACAAGGCATCAGAATGATTAGTGGATGTAGCCCTGCATTGTCACACCTCATGAGGAGAGCTATTACACTTACACTGATAAAGCACACACAACATAGAAGGAAAATCACCATTTGTGCAGAGTTTCAGTAAGTTTAAGAAGTGTTTGAAACAAAGCAGGCCCAGGAATACCTGGGTGGCTCAGTCGTTAAGCATCTGCCTTCGGCTCAGCTCATGATCCCAGGGTCCTGGGATGGAG
>NW_027905973.1:0-12883 GCF_054177405.1 Leptonychotes weddellii | reverse complement strand
TAGTCGCTTTTCTGATGAGAGAGTTGTTGCTCTTCTTTTCTTCGATCTCCTGTTGAGTTAGTAGGTGTTCAGAATGGTTTGATCCCTATCCAGCTGAATTCCTGAGAGGAGACGAAATCCAGGTCTCCTACTCCTCCGCCATCTTGCTCTGCCCCGCCGTCCTTTTACTTTCTATGCTTTGGTTTTCTCGTCTGTAAAATTGGAAAATAAAGTTAATCATCACTGCTCTTCTTTATCTTGCCTTTTTGTTTTCTTTACCTCATAAGAAAGTTACACGAAAGCACTTTGTCCACAGTAAAACACTATGCACACATACATGACAGCTGAGATTTTTCTAAAGCGTGAGGATAGGATAAATACTTCCTACTTTTCACCCAATTAAAATAAAAGTTAATTCATGTAAACAAAACGTGTTAAGGTACATGTTTACAAAGACAAATCAGGAATGTCCAAAAGGAACTGTACTGATTTATGGCGATGGTTCCTCAACCTTGGCCGCCCACTGGAATCACCCAGGGAACTGTACAAAGTGCTGATGCCTGGGTCTCATCCCCAGAGAATCTCATCTAATTGGTGTGGGGTGCAGCCCAGGCACTGGGAGTTTTAAAACTCCCCAGCTGACCCTAATGTGCAGCCAAGATTGAAAACCGCTGGTTAGTGCCTATTTTAGAAGCCTCAGAAATGTGTTTCAAATTGATTTAAATTTTATGGGGAATAGAGAACGCATTTGTCCTATTTGCGGAAGGTATGCCAGAGATTCAACATGACAGGCAAAATTTACAAAATCGTATTCTGATTCATATACAAAACCATTCTGTTAACATACAGGAGGCGTCTAAACATCAAGATGCAAGTAAATGCTTATTTTTGACCCCCCAAAAAGTATGATGGATTGGTAAGGGAAGAACAGCCTAACACAGTGTCTCCTTCATAGATTAAATCCTGTCTGGCAGTGGTTCTAGATATTGGCACATCAGAACCGAGGAGCTCTGAAAATGCCCTTACAGCCCCTCAGATCAGTTAAGTTAGAGTCTCTGAGGGTGAGACCCAGGCATCAGATAATTTTAAAATTTCCCCAGGTGACTTTCGTGTGCCAACAAAGTCAGAACCCCTACTCTAATTCCCTTAAACCCAAAGGCACTGTGACCAGCATTTATTGAGAACAGGCCATTTATTGTCAGGAACTGCAGAGAGATTCCTCCCTACCCTCAAGAGGCACGCAGTCCTGTGAAGAAGAAAAACATGGCAACATATAGTTAATAAAGGTAAGAACAAGATGCTGTGAGCACACAAAGACAGGCATGCCATTTCTCCTTTGACAGGGCATGGGACAGAGGGAAAAAACAGAACACTCCAAAGTGCAGTAGGAGATTTTGTGAAGCGGAGATCTGATCAGGAGCTGTGGTGACAAGGGAACTTCTAGAGGAGGCATCACGTGCATGAGGACCTGAGGCCTAGATGAAAGGAATTGGCCATATCATATATAGCATTACTAACTTTCTCAGAATTACCACAGAATCGTCTGGACAATGTCATCTTGAATAGAGAACATAAGAGCATCTATCAAACTATTTAAACACAATGCTTGAAATACTACTCAGAACTAAAAGGCCCCGACTACTGATGAACATACAAGAAGGACGCATCTCAAGGGAATTGTGCTGAGCAGACTCAAACCACTAGATACTGAAAGATACCATTCATATAATATTCGTGAAATGACAGAATTATAGAGCCAGAGAATAGATTTGAGATACACAGGGGTTAAGGATGGGAGGGTGGAGAGGAGAGAGGTGTGAGAAAGAGGGGGATCATCGTGGTGATAGATTAGTTCTGTCTCTTGATTGCAGAGGTGATATCAGTCTCCATATGGGATAAAAAGGCAGAGAGCCATACACTTCCATCACATCAGTGTCAATTTCCCCATTTTGATGTTCTGCTGCAGTTACATAAGATGTGAGCATGGGGAAAACTGAGGGGAGGATGCACTGGCACTTCTGGTAATTCTATCATTATTTCAAAATATATTTTTAATGAACTAATAAAATAAAATAGATCATTACAAAGGAAAGCCCACAATTTTAATATCAGTACAATTCAAAAGGCTCTTTAGGACCCTGAAAAGAGTGAAAAAATGTCTTGGACTTCCTTTTATTCTTTACTCTCTCCTTGTTTCTCTTTTCCTTACCTTCCTGCCCTCCTTCCTTCTTTTCTCTTTTTCTTCTGTTTTCCTCCCTTCCTAATCTCTTTTCCAAAATTACTGCTTGAGGGATACATTTTAAGATTATTCCAAACAATAGGGGCACCTGGGTGGCTCAGTCGTTAAGCGTCTGCCTTCAGCTCAGGTCATGATCCCAGGGTCCTGGGATCGAGTCCCGCATCGGGCTCCCTGCTCAGCGGGGAGTCTGCTTCTCCCTCTCCCACTCCCCCTGCTTGTGTTCCCTCTCTCGTGTTCTCTCTCTCTGTCAAATAAATAAAAATAAAATCTTAAAAAAAAAAGGATTATTCCAAACAATAGAAAGGAGGAAAAAAAATAAGGGGCTTAAATGATAGAAAAAAGCTAGTGATGTTCCAATAAGTCTCAGTAGTTATTAGCTACAAGCCCATTCTGAAAATTTAGTTTATAATTTACACAGCAGGATACTCATATGCTATTTTATTAATATGCTAACTTCAGGCTAAAATAAGAACCAAATAACATCTCAGTTACAACCACTTTAGCTCCTTTAATCTAATGGTGACATATTAACAACAAAGAACAAACTTTGGGGATGAGAAAGAAAATGCAGTTTAAATTACAGAGTTTAGGATATTTATATATTTGAAATGGCTGGGTGGCTCAGTTGGTTAAGCGTCTGCCTTCGGCTCAGGTCATGATCCCAGGTCCTGGGATCGAGCCCCACATCAGGCTCCTTGCTCAGTGGGGATCCTGCTTCTCCCTCTGCCTGCCGCTTCCCCTGCTTGTGCTCTCCCTCTCTCTCTCTCTGACAAATAAATAAAATCTTTAAAAAAATAGAATATTTATATATTTATAAAGTTGATTACAGACTGACATTTTATGTTTTGCTTGAAATTTGTTCATATAACAAAAATAAAGCAGTCCTCTATGGAGAGAATTCCTATACTAACCTCCCTAATGTATCTAATAAAGATAAGCACCTCTGTTGTAGCTAAGTGCTCTTGAGAAATTATCTATAAAGCAAGTCACATCTTTCCTTTGACTTCCATGTTAGCAACAAAAATGTTTGTTCTAGCAGTTCTTGCCAGTGAGAAGTGGGGCAATTAGAAGCTGCCCCCAAGGATTGGCAGGAGACTCAGGCCTCATTCTGAACCAGGGCCCAAAGTAAGTATTCCCTGCTCGTCCCCTCAGTGACTGACATTCTAGAAAATAGGCAGATGCTGAAACTCAAAGGCCTTAGCACCTTCTCCATGAGCTGCAGTGCTGCAAATAAATCATCTTTGATCTTCAAATGGCATAATTTATATTTCCAAGTAAGCAAGAAATATGCATCGAAAATTATTCAAAGGGATAAATGGGTTTTGTTCAAACAACAAAAAGGAAATAGAACCTTTTCTTTTACAAAGGAAATTACATACTTTAGAAAAACCTAAAAATATCTTCTAATTGAAGAGAATATGAATATCCCTTAAGGAAAAAGAAGTAGCTAATTATACTAAGAAATTTAATGAGATTATCACATGCCTTAATGGTTCTAGAGTCACTGTGGACTTTTAATTGTTAGGGTAATCTGTACCTTTGATGACTTAGAGAAAATAGGTAGTTTTCTACTAGGTTATTGGAAAACTACTGATATTTTGAGCACTCAAAGTGCTCAAATAAAGCCAAATCACAATGAATCTAAAAAAACAAGTGGTGAATATGAAAAGATACTGAGCCTTCCTGAAAGTGAAATATAAAGCAGATGTGCCAAGAGCTACTTTCAGAAACTGATACCTTGCACCATGTTTCAGATACCAGGATGCACGGGGTTGCCCCTCATGCATGCGTCTCTTGCTGGCAGCAATGTGATGTGATGTGACAAGGAGCCAAGCTAGAAGGCTCAGAGGACCCAGAGGACCAACTCTGTCACTGGAGACCCTCTGCAACCTGGCAGACACTCTCCTTCCATCCTCTCTCTTGTTATCTCTTGCCCAACTCTCTTCACTCAATTACCCTCCATTCTCCCACCTGTCTTACCCACTGCTCTCCCTTCTCTGTACCTCTCCCATGGCAGGTATTACCTCTGCTGGAAAGGCTTCCTAAGTCAGATCTCTTTGTTGAGCATCGGCTGTCTGTCCAGGGCAGAGAAAAAGATACACAGGGCTCCTACCTTGATAGAGCTTAACTGTTAGTGGGGGGTACACACAAACAAAACAAGCAAGCAAATAATTAAACAAAATCATTTTGGAGTCTACTAAGAGCTATGAAGGAAATCAACAGAGCAATGTAATAGAGAGTAGCTGGGTAGCGTTGCATTTCATCTGGTCTGTAGCAGCTGGTTCTTCCAAGTGAAAGAGGTTATTATTCCTGCTATACCGATTCCAGCTTGTTTCTCAGGGGTACTATCCTGGGGACTGGGCAGTGGACATGCTTTGCCCACACAAGCCTTCCACGTGGAGGAGTCTCCACCACCATGGTAGCCTGCCCCGTCTCCACCCCTCTTACTCCTGCCTGTGGAGGAGAGGTGATGTGTCTGTGTGGTGAGGACTAAAAATTGAACCTGTATAATATTTGCCCCTTATCTTTCCTTTTCTACTTTGAGATCTTTTCTGAAAGAAGCATGCATTCTGCTCTGTTTCTCCATGTCCTGAGTTTCACAAAGGCAGATGTTCCTAACAGGGCAGGGTTCATGTAGTAAGACTTTCTATGTCTGGGATTCAGTATTAGTTAACCTGCTGGCCCGTAAATAGAAACTACATTCTCTAACATCAGCTTCATTTATAATAACCAACCTGACTTACTCTAAATTCTTACATGCTCCTTGGTTCAGAACCCAAATGGACAAGAGGGCCTGTTTATCAGGCCTGCTCGAACCCGAACAACTCCACATGGAATGTCAGGGAACAGTCCTCTGGTCAAATGGATTTGGCACTGATGACTTACTTGGGACTTTGTAGGGGCACACTGCCTGACACCAGTCTACCAAGAAGTATTCAAATCAAAAGGAAATCAGCATATTTTTTAGCATTTATTGAACACATGTCACTATAGAAATAAATATTCAGTTATTATTGGAGATTTGTGTGCACTTAATGTAATTAAAATATTTTTATTGCAATGAAAATAAATCTTACCACCTGGATGACTTTAAGTCTTAGAAAAATGTCAGCTCATCCATCGAGTCTGCCTTGCTGTCACCTGCAAGATATGCTTCCTCCTGCCTCAACTCCTAGAATACTTTCTTTGTATCACTCACGCCATTTTCCACAAACAGCGTTCTATGGCAGCAGCTATGAATATGTCTTCTCTCCCATTTCTAGTGTTGTGAGCTCTGCAGCCCAGGAACCTTATCTTATTCATGGCTGTGTGCTTTGCAGCATCTATTATAGAGACTTGCAGTTAGTAGATAGCAAGGAAATGCAATTTTAAAATATTTAAAAGCAAGCAGATCATAAACCAAAAGGCTTAGAGTTGATGGCAAATCATATCATGTTCTTTTCTTCTTTACAGCCATTTAATTACATATTTAAAAATCAATGGACATCAAGGACAGTCCTGAAAAGAAGAATGTCCTGAAGAGCAGCCTTGGGCAGTTGAGAAAGGTACAAAGAGGAAGGGGCAGTGTCTCTTGTCCTATATGATTTCATGGTTTTCATTATCTCTCAACCTTAATAATCCAGGCAAGAGCGTGGATTATTACATGATGCAGGGACCCACCCCCCCCTTACAATGTTCTCTCCTCCCCATCATCATTCCCAAGTGAGTATCTTAGGTGATTCCTAAGCATCCCTGTCAATGTAGACTCTTTGTGCACTGGTTGTTATATGCAACCAATGAATTATTGAACTCTACATCTGAAACTAATGATGTACTATATGTTGGCTAATTGAATTTAAAAAAATGCAGTCTCTTGCCCACAAAGCCTGAGGGTTACATGGTACCTCACTCTGTCACAGCTGCCTCCATCTTTGGCCCTTTCTGTCAGGGCTCCCAAAGCTGCCAGATGTGTAAGGGATCATGGGATCCTCCTGCATGCTGAGGAAACTGTCTCACTTCCTCACATCATATCACACGGGTTCAAAGGAGGGATGCTTATGTTCATTGTCTCCTGAAGAACATTAGGAAAATAGTTCCTCCAGCTTCTGCCTAGAGTCCCTTGTAAACCACTCCTTATTCTCTTTCAGAAGAAAGAAAAATCCCTCATGAAAATTCATGCTCAGAGAACCTGCTCTCACTTCAGTGGGACCCCAAAGCATTTAAACAAGAACTCTACCTACATCAGGGATTCCTTGCTTCAGGCTGTGCCTATCCTGTATCCTGTACCGACTGGCCAGAGAAGCAGCATGGAGCCTCAAAGCCCCTGAGAAGTCATCCCAAATTAACCGTACACTTCATCCAGCTCTGAGCCCTGGGGCTGAGAAACCTGGCTCTCCCAATTCCATCTCGGTGCTCACGTAGATGAGTCATTGCCTGGCTCCACAGTTCATCAGTACAATGGAGTGGGATGTGAAGAAAGAAGGTGCGAGCATTGAAGAGCCCAGGGTGAATATAGACTCCATGGTCCATCCCTCTAGTCCAAGACTTGCTGCTACATTCATAGGATCTTGAAAATGTGAGTAACTTCCTCCCCTCGTTCCCTCCCCTTGTTCTTTGTCCATCTGTATACAAAGTATTTGGACCTGGAGATTACATTGACATACTAAGAATACATGACAACTTTTCTAATATTAATACTAAATATTTTAAATTTTTTGGTCCTAGTTTAGTCTCATTTGATCATTCAGGCAGGCCCCATGCTCATTCATGCAAAGCTAGAGCCTATTTTAAATTATACAAACCCAAGAATACTAATGTCAAAAGTCCCATTCATATCCTTTTAAGTTAAGAAAACAGCTTGCCACATACCTACCACCTGAGACAAAGCCAGGGGCTGAGAAAAAAACTAAGTAGGAGCAACATTTACTCTTCACAGTGGAACATACAAACCTGTGGTAGATATTCAGTAAACCAAGCAACTATTTCTGTTTTAAGCCATGATCTTTTCCTTGGCTGAAGAAATACACCAAAGCACTGGGTTTTATCTGACACTCAGTGAAAATCATGTTGCAAAAGGAATAATAGAACTGGGGTTTGCATTGTAAAGGAGCAGAAATCAACCCTTGACTTGAGCTGCAGGAGGCCTATCCATTGCACAATTCACATGTGATAAATTGCACCCTTTCTTCTCTCAGTGAGAAACTGGGCTCAAATTCATTACATTAATTTTATTGATTTATAGTCTGTACAAGATAAAAGTCATGTGATTGCATGGCTAGCCCTGGTAACACTCCATGTTCCTTGACAGGTTTCACGATAGGTCTAAGAGTTATTTTTTCCCCTAGGCCATATCTTAAACAACCAACCTCAGCATTTCCATAAGAGCCCAGGAATGCAAGAGATCTCACAGGTTGCTCACATTAACTCTTTATTCAGAACAGTAGTTCACATTTTCTTAAAACTTCTCTAAATATCATCCAACTTAGGGACAGGCAACTCATGACCTCGAGTCCATCCCTTAGGGACACATCTAAGGGACAGGCAACTCATGACCTCGAGTCCATCCCTTTCATTTTTAGATAGCTCTAATGGTTAGTAAGTTCTTAAGATTCATGAGTCTAGGGGTGCCTGGGTGGCTCAGTTGGTTAAGTGTCTGCCTTCAGCTCAGGTTATGACCTTCAGCATTGGGCTCCCTGCTCCCTGAGGAGTGTGCTTCTCCCTCTCCTCTGCCTTCCCTCCTTGCTCGTGCTCTCACTCTCACTCTCTCTCTGCCTCTGTCTCATATAAATAAATCTTTAAAAAAAAAAAAAGAATCATGAGTCTAAAATCTGTCTTCTCAGATTTTAAATCTGAAATGTTTAAATCCAAAATGTTACTAACTTATATACTCTTCATGCACCTCCTCACAGACAGTAAGTACCTGATAAATAATAAGTACCACATAGACTGTAGCAGTTCATTGTATGATATTGAAACCATGAATGTTGAAGGCAGGTAAGCCTAAGATAAAGTGTCACCTTGGGCAAATCCTTCTCTAAGCCTCAATTTTCTTATCCATAAAATGTGGAAAATAATTGCTTCAACCTTACAGTTTTGAAAGATTAAATGAGATCATGCAAGGCAAGCACTTAGTACAGTGGCTAACAGGAAGCACTCAAAATATTTAGTTATATTAATAGTACCATCAACAATTATTTCTGGCAATGCTATCTTCGATTGAAAAACTGTCAGACAGATACACTGAAAGGAGATGTACAAAATAACCTGCTGAGAGAGAACAATAGAAAAACTCCAGATGATAGCAGAAACTCTTGTCCTCGTAGGCTCATAATCTCCTGTGCATAACATAGTACTTGGTACTTTTCTACATCCTTTGGGATATTGAACCTATTTTTATTATTGCTTATGTGATAGATATCAGAATCTATCATATCTAGCAATCAGTGGTCATAGAATTAGAAGGGGTCTTGGACACCAATCTGTATTTTACATATATTGAAAGTAAGGCCTAGGGAGAGGGAGCAATATGACCAAGGTCATCAGGATTTTAGTGAAAGATTTAGAACCAAGAAATGACTTCTGACTTCCAAGATAGAATTCCTCCTACTCTATGATACTGCTAGTAGATACCAAGGAGTTCATTGACATATGATGTCTTTGGCATTTCTGAGCTCTGTTCTATGAGGGTAAGTAGATGTGTAACTTCTCTTCATATTTGCTAGAAGCATTTAGAAAGATGCTTGCTATCCTTTGTACCCCTAGTTATTTCCAGATTTTCTACTGATCACCCTCTTAAATCATATCACTTGTTTGAATCAGGCCTCTTCGAATGCAGGTGACAGAAAACCAATTTGAACTAATTAAGGCAAAGAGTAATTATTTGAAAGACTGCTAAGTATCTTCTAGAACCGAAGGAAGTTTTGACTTTGGAAAGGAAAGAAACTTCCAGGGTTCATGGGCCTTCTGCCTAGAGTACTGCAATTAATGCAATGTGACTTCAATGGCAGCCAGTCTCTGTATCTTTTGTTCTTTTTTTAAATGAGAGACAGAGAGTTGAACTGAGAGACAGAGAGGGAATAGATGGGTAGAGCTTAGGTCCAGTGTCTACCCTTGGACCAATGCCATTGTACGAGTTAGAAGGTTACCCATTGTGTAGCTCTGCTAGAGACCTCCCTCCCCTGGGCATGAGGGATTCTATCTGGAAAATGGGGAATCAGTGTGAGCAAAGAAGCCACCCCAAGAGGTATATTACATTTCACTTGTGTCCCCCCAAGTAGACTGTGAGTTTGTGGAAGACAGGGACTATGGCAATTTCATCTTTATAAAGTATTTTCAAACACTTTCCTTGGATGTATTAAACATCCAATGAGTATCAGTGGATTTGAATGCATTAGATCTGCAGTTTCCTTTTGATTCAGGCTAACCAGACCAACCCAAGAATGTTGCCATATCCAAAGACAAAAGAGAGGCCTCCACCATGTTTTTTGATCACGTGGAAAAGCTCAAACACAAGGAATACATCCTGGCTCCAAGGAAAGTTATCCTGACCATGTTTCGCTCTCCAGCTTCTTGTAAGGATAGAGCCCTTCTTTCTTAGGCAACCTTCCTACTGGAAATGTCTCTTCCTGACAGCCTGGCGCTTCCCCACAGCTCTGTCTTCTGTGGTTGAAATGGAGCCCTGCTGTGCTCAGGTCATTAGGGTTCTCATCTTGCCTCTTCATATGACAGATATCAAGAGGACATGTTCTCTTCTCCTGAGAAAAAGCTCCAATTAAATATGCTCATTAAAACCCTGTGATTCTCCTGCTTTCTTCAAATGCATAACACAAATGAATCACTTTCTGCTGACCTGAAGCCTGGCCAGAGAGTGCTTGGCCCAGGCCGAGGTGTGGGCTGACTGCCAGAACCTTGTGGGATGTACTAGGCAGTTTTCACTGTCAAATGCCAGACTTTCACTGCTGCCCCTCCAGCTGGTTATCAGATGCTGGCAGGCGACTGCATGAAGAACCCCGAACAAAATATCACAGTTTACTCAGAATCAAAAGAGTGATAACAAATTAAGGTGAAATTGAGTTCAAATCTGCCCAATTCAGCCCTTAATTGGCCTCATCCACCATTCCTGGCTTTTTAATTATAGGCTATGATGCAGTGTGGTAGGTCGGAAGGCACGAGACAGGAAGTCAGAACGACTGAGTTTGCCCATGGACCCCGCCACCGGCTAGCCATATAATCTTTCAGCCTCAGGTACCTTGTGAGAAGAGAAGATTCTGCTAATACGTTGCAGTTCACAGACTTTATTTTAAGATACAATCCCAACAAAATTTACTACTCCTGATAAAATTACCACTGTTAGCTAATATTTATAAAATATTTACTCTGTGTTGCACACTGTTATGTGCTTAATTGCTATGTATACATTCATTTAATCCTTATAACAACCTTCTGAAGAAATTTAGTAATATTATTTTCCTACTTTATAGATGAAGGAACTGAGATTTAATGAGGGAAATAACTTGCTCAAGGTTACATCAACCAGTAATGACAGAGCTTTGGAACTCATGTTTTTCACAGCTGTGATACCCCAATAATGTCTCAGTGACCAAAACCAATGTGGTGATGCGAAGCTTCCTTCTTGGCCTCCTTCTGCCCTAAACACTTGGTTCCTGGTCCTAAGTACATAAGGTTATCTCCTTCAAATTTTTCATTATTGCTATACTAACTGGCCACTTCTGAGGACTTTATCCTATTTAAAAATCAGCTCATCTCTGCCTTCTAAAAACCACCAAGGTAAGGCTAGTCTGCATTTGCTCTGATCTCCATAAATTCACCATCTATAATTCTCATTTGGCAGTGAATATGTTGCCTCATTAAGTCATTACTTTATTATTATCATTTATCTCTTGATCATCTTCTGCTACTTATGTCCTGTCTCACCACCTGGATTGAACACCTTGAGGATAAGGACATGGATCATACTGCTTTAAATTATTCTTAGCTCCTGGCACAATGTTTTATGCTGATCAATACATGTTAACTGGGTTCGGTATAGCCTCTTCCCCAGCTTCAGCCTGAACTATATCCCTCAGTGTCTACATGTCTGTATGTGTCCCCTTTGGAAACTATGGTATCAGAATTGACAGCCAGAAGTCTGGTGGCTTTCATTGTGCAGGAAGGACAAGGAAAGGGCACCCTGACCTATACTCAGGCCGCTATGCCAGCCTAGGTATGTTACCTGTGCCAGAGCTTTACCATGTCTGCACACTTCCATGTGTCTGATGGTATCAAGGCTAGCATTTCTGGGGACATCAGCCAAGAAAAAACAGCTGGCAAATGTGGAAAAGATGGTACCAGGCACCTGGCCCACTTAGATCAGCTTTCTGTGCCCGCTTTGCATTTTGCATCAAGGCCTACCTTGAGAATAGAGAGTGACTATATATTCTCTCCTCTCCAAAAGCTGATCTGTCAGTGCCAGTTTCATAATAGTCCTCTGTTGGGCTGTCTGTCCACAGCACCTGCAGCCTCAAACAGCTAAATCCAGAGGTTGCAAGATCTTGGCACTCTCAGAGGATAATGGCAATGCCAAGAGCTGAGGAGTTGGTGAGTGTCCAAATTATTTTGTCACCCCCTCTTTGAGGTTCCAACACCCTAGCGCTGAAAGAAAGCAGACAAGTTTTCCAGGTGAATGGTACTGTTGCATTTTACAAACATCATGTATTTTAGCAAACAGAGGAGATCCAAAAGGATTCAGTAAATTATGAAGAGCTCAATAATTTTCAGAAAGGATGTTGTCCTGTTATTGCTTCCACAATACTGATTTATTAACGACCTTCCATGTGCTTTTAGTAGCCAGCTGCTTCCCAGTTTCACTGACAAGGTAAGATAAACCAACTTTGGCAACAGCAAGAAGAGAAGGTGCTAGCTATAGTTTTTAAATTGTACTTCCTCTAAGACTGCTTTGAAGGAGGTGCTGAGCAGCCAGGTTTCTGAACAGGGGAAACAGTAACAATAGGGGCAAATATAAAACACTTTTATTAATATTTAAATCTCTGTAAAGATAACTGATGTTTTAAAACAAAAATAATAACAGGGAGGAGTAGGAAACCTGGATTTCTTCTGGTCTCAGGAATTCAGCTGGATAGGGATCAAACCATTCTGAACATCTACGAACTCAACAGGAGATGGAAGGAAAGAATAGCAACAGCTCTCTGAAAAGAAAAGCGACCACTTTCTGGAAGGTAGGAGGTGCGGAGAAGTGAATCCGAGGCGATATTTGGGAGGATAGACGGCGGGGGAGGGGCCTCCGTCGGCCGCTTCTGGCAAGTGGTAGAGCCGCGGAGCACAAAATCGGAACTTTTAAAAGTCTGCTCCACTGAGGGACGTCACTCTGGTGGCTAAGCGGGGGGGTGGAACCCTCGGGGACAGTGTGGTCTCAGGAACCTCGGGGTCACAGAAAGACCGGGGGTGCCTGAGTGCGGCAGAGCTCCCAGGTAACGGAGCAGGGAAGCCGGCTGCAGAGGCGGAACCCAGGCGCGGGCTCTCAGCTCGGGGTTGCCATAAACCGTGATCCGCGGCACAGTCGGGCCCCTGCTCCTCCAGCAGGGACCCAACAAGCGGCAGATCCGGGGAGACTCACCTTCCTCCCCCGGGGAGGAGCCGCGCGGGAGTGCACCGCAGGGATCTGCTGGG